>NC_057797.1:33201365-33342931 GCF_018294505.1 Triticum aestivum | reverse complement strand
GATCTGGATCGGGGGAACGAACCCAGTCGCCCCCCCACGATCCCCTTCTCCCCTCACCCGCGCCGTCACCCACAACACACGCACGCCCTGGCGAACAGACAGGGGAGGGGCGCCCTGTTTGATCCCCTCCCGTACGCCTACGCCCGACACAAGCCGCGGCTCCGCTAAGGCCGCCGCGAGCCGGCGCCGGCGCCGCCCTCTCGGACTCCTCGCCTCTCCTCTCCCTCGTGCGACGCCCGCCTGGGGCCGCCCCGAAGTCACCGGCACCCTCGACACCGCCCGTCGCTCGCCGTCCCTGGAGCCAGCTCAACGTCGTCGCCGCCCAGACTGCCTCCCCAGCGTCCTCTACGTCGTCGCCTCCTCCCCTGCGCCGGCCGTCCTCGTCAACCTCCCCGAGCACCGCTGCCTAGACCCCACGGCCCCGTAGTGAGGCCCCGGCATCTCCTCCTTCTCTCCTGCTCCAGCCACTTCGGCCATGGCCACGCTCACCGACGCCCGCACGCGCGCCGGCCTCCCTGGCCGCGCCCGTGCCCCCTGCCTGCGCCCGCACCCACGCCCCACCTCGTTCGGACGCGCCCGCTGCTGGCCCCCTCTCACCGTCGGCTCCACCCTGCCGCTTCACCCCGATGCAGCTGCCCGCCGACCACTGCCGCCCCGCGTCCCTACGCCGCCTCTCGCCGCGGTGTCCGCCTGGACAGCGCCGTGGCCCCCGGCGCCCCGCAGCGCTCTGTCGGGTTCGGCCACGCCCAGGCGCCCGCTGCCTGTTTCGCCCAGCGCTCGCAAAACCCCCTTGGGCCACTTACACACGGGCCCAACCGCCCTGGAACATTAAAAAAAGGATATAAAAAAGAATTTAAAATAATAATAATAATAATAATTAATCAATTAAATAACTAGGACAAATAATTAACCTAATTAACCTATGTTAGTTAATCTAATTAACTAATTAATGTAGTTAATATGATAGTTAGTTAGTCTGTCAATGATTAGTGGGACCCACACGTCAGCGACCCAGTCAACACCTCTATTGACTGCTGACGTCATGCTGACGTCATGTTGACGTCAGCATGCACTGTTTGGATAATGTTGTATTAAGTTAATTAAATAAAGGCTAAAATTAATCTAAATCTTTTAAAATTAATATAAAATAAACCGTAGCTCGGATGGAAAAACTTTGTACATGAAAGTTGCTCAGAACGACGGGACGAATCTGGATACGCAACCCGTTCGTCCGCCACGCATCCCTAGCATAGCGAACACGCAACTTTTCCCCTCTGACTCCTCTGCCCGAAAACGCAAAACACAGGGGTTAATTTCCCGGATGTTCCTCCCCTTCATCGGTACCACCTCGTAACGCGTTAGGGCACACCTAGCATCACGCTTTGTCATGTCATGCATCATCCTGCATTTGTTTGCATTATATTTATTGTTTCTTCCCCCTCTTCTCTCGCTAGACATCGAGACTGACGCCGCTGCTACCCAGTACGACTACGGTGTTGACGACCCCTCTCTCTTGCCAGAGCAACCAGGCAAGCCCCCCCCCCTTTTGATCACCAGATATCGCCTACTCTTCTCTCTACTGCTTGCATTAGAGTAGTGTAGCATGTTACTGCTTTCCGTTAATCCTATTCTAATGCATAGCCTGTCCTTGCTACTATTGTTGTTACCTTTACCTGCAATCCTAATGCTTAGTATAGGATGCTAGTTTATCATCAGTGGCCATATATTCTTGTCCGTCTGCCATGCTATATTATCGGGCCGTGATCACTCGGGAGGTGATCACGGGTATATACTATATACTTTATACATGATACATGTGGTGACTAAAGACGGGTCGGCTTGTGGAGCACCCGCGAGTGATTCACGGATTGGGGGCTGAAAGGACCTTGTCCCAACGGCCCTCTGTGTGGATTTTTGTGGCGAAGCGACAGGGCAGGTTGTGACCACCTAGGAGAGAGGTGGGCCTGGCCCTGGTCGGTGTTCGCGGATACTTAACACATTTAACAAGATCTTGGTATTTGATCTGAGTCTGGCTACTGGCCTATACGCACTAACCATCTACGCGGGGACAGTTATGGGCACTCGACGTCGTGGTATCAGCCGAAGCCTTCGTGATGTCAGCGACTGAGTGGTGCGCGCCGGATTGGACCGTAAGCCTGCTCTTGTATTAAGGGGGCTAGTTCTGCTTCCGGCCGCGTACACAACGTGCAGGTGTGCAATGGGCGATGGGCCCAGACCCCTGCGCCATAGGATTTAGACCGGCGTGCTGACCTCTCTGTTGTGCCTAGGTAGGGCTGCGATGTGTTGATCTTCCGAGGACGGGCATGACCCAGGAAAGTGTGTCCGGCCAAATGGGATCGAGCGTGTTGGGATATATGGTGCACCCCTGCAGGGAAGTTAATCTATTCGAATAGCCGTGATCTTCGGTAACAGGACGACTTGGAGTTGTACCTTGACCTTATGACAACTAGAACCAGATACTTAATAAAACACACCCTTCCAAGTGCCAGATACAACCGGTGATCGCTCTCTCACAGGGCAACGAGGGGTGGATCATCGGTTAGGATTATGCTATACGATGCTACTTGGAGGTCTTCAGTCTACTCTCTTCTACATGCTGCAAGACGAGGCTGCCAGAAGCGTAGTCTTCGAAAGGACTAGCTATCCCCCCTTATCCCGGCTTTCTGCAGTTCAGTCCACATATAATAGCCTTATTCCAGTTGATACTAATGCATACATATGTAGTGTAGCTCCTTGCTTGCGAGTACTTTGGATGAGTACTCACGGTTGCTTTCTCCCTCTTCCCCTCCCCATCCCTTCTACCTGGTTGTCGCAACCAGATGTTGGAGCCCAGGAGCCAGACGCCACCTTCGACGACGACTCCTACTACACCGGAGGTGCCTACTACTACGTGCTGCCCGCTGACGACGACCAGGAGTAGTTTAGGAGGATCCCAGGCAGGAGGCCCGCGCCTCGTTCGATCTGTATCCCCGTTTGTGCTAGCCTTCTTAAGGCAAACTTGTTTAACTTATGTCTGTACTCAGATATTGTTGCTTCCGCTGACTCGTCTATGATCGAGCACTTGTATTCGAGCCCTCGAGGCCCCTGGCTTGTATTATGATGCTTGTATGACTTATTTATGTTTTAGAGTTGTGTTGTGATATCTTCCCGTGAGTCCTTGATCTTGATCGTACACGTTTGTGTGCATGATTAGTGTACGATTGAATCGGGGGCGTCACAGGGGATGCCCCGGAAGGCATCCCCTCTTTTGTCTTCGCTCATCGGTAACTTTGCTTGGAGCTATATTTTTATTCACCACATGATATGTGTTTTGCTTGGAGCGTCATTTTATTTTCTTTTGTTTTTCTTGCTGTTTGAATAAAATACCAAGATATGAAATTCTTAAATGTTAGAGAGTCTTCACATAGTTGCATAATTATTCGACTACTCATTGATATTCACTTATATCTTTCAGAGTAGTTTGTCATTTGCTCTAGTGCTTCACTTATATCCTTTGAGCACGGCGGTAGTTTTATTTTGAAGAAATAGATGAACTCTCATGCTTCACTTATATTATTTTGAGATTCTTTAGAACAACATGGTAGTTTGCTTTGGTTATCAAACTAGTCCTAATATGATAGGCATCCAAGAGGGGTATAATAAAAACTTTCATATAAGTGCATTGAATACTATGAGAAGTTTGATACTTGATAATTGTTTTGAGATATGAAGATGGTAATATTAGAGTCGTGCTAGTTGAGTAATTGTGAATTTGAGAAATACTTGTGTTGAGGTTTGCAAGTCCTGTAGCATGCACGTATGGTAATCGTTGTGTGACAAATTTGAAGCATGAGATGTTTCTTTGATTGCCTTCCTTATGAGTGGTGGTTGGGGACGAGCGTTGGTCTTTTCCTACCAATCCATCCCCCTAGGAGCATGCTCGTAGTGCTTAGTTTTTGATGACTTGTAGATTTTTGCGATAAGTATGTGAGTTCTTTATGACTAATGTTGAGTCCATGGATTATACACACTATCACCCTTCCATCATTGTTAGTCTCTTCGGTACCGTGCATTGCCCTTTCTCACCTCGAGAGTTGGTGCAAACTTCGCCGGTGCATCCAAACCCCGTGATATGATACGCTCTGTCACACATAAACCTCCTTATATCTTCCTCAAAACAGCCACCATACCTACCTATTATGGCATTTCCATGGCCATTCTGAGATATATTGCCATGCAACTTTCCACTGTTCCGTTCATCATGACACGCATCATCATTGTCATATTGCCTTGCATGATCATGTAGTTGACATCGTATTTGTGGCAAGGCTACCATGCATAATTTATCATACATGTCACTCTTGATTCATTGCTCATCCCGGTACACCACTGGAGGCATGCATATAGAGCCATATTTTGTTCTAGTATCGAGTTGTAATCTTTGAGTTGTAAATAAATAGAAGTGTGATGATCATCATTAATAGAGCATTGTCCCGAAAAAAAAGAAAAAGAAAGAAAGGAAAAATAAAAAAGGGAAAGGACAAATAAAAAAATAAAAAAAGAAAGGCCAAATAAAAAAAGAAAAAAATATAAAATAAGAAGGGACAATGCTACTATCCTTTTTTCCACACTTGTGCTTCAAAGTAGCACCATGATCTTCATGATAGAGAGTCTCTTGTTTTTTTCACTTTCATATACTATTGGGATTTTTTTATTATAGAACTTGGCTTGCATATTTCAACAATGGGCTTCCTCAAATGCCCTAGGTATTCGTGAGCAAGCAAGTTGTATACACACCCACTTAGTTTCTTTTGTTGAGTTTTCATACATTTATAGCTCTAGTGCATCTGTTGCATGGCAATCCATACTCCTCGCATTGACATCAATTGATGGGCATCTCCATAGCCCGTTGATTAGCCGTGTCAATGTGAGACTTTCTCCTTTTTTGTCTTCTCCACACAACCCAGGTCATTATATTATATTCCACCCATAGTGCTATGTCCATGGCTTACGCTCATGTATTGCGTGAAAGTTGAAAAAAGTTTCAGATTACTAAAGTATGAAACAATTGCTTGGCTTGTCATCAGGGTTGTGCATGAGGAGGGCATTTTTGTGTGACGAAAATAAAGCATAACCAAACTATATGATTTTGTAGGGATAAGCTTTCTTTGGCCATGTTATTTTGAGAATACATAATTGCTTAGTTAGTATGCTTGAAGTATTATTATTTTTATGTCAATATTAAACTTTTGTCTTGAATCTTATGGATCTGAATATTCTTGCAACAATAAAGAGAATTACATGGATAAATATGTTAGGTAACATTCCACATCAAAAATTCTGTTTTTATCATTTACCTACTCAAGGACGAGCAAGAATCTTGGGGATGCTTGATACGTCTCCAACGTATCTATAATTTTTGATTGTTCCATGCTATTATATTATCAACCTTGGATGTTTTATATGCATTTATTTGCTATTTTATATGATTTTTGGGACTAACCTATTAACCTAGAGCCCAGTGCCAGTTTCTGTTTTTCCTTGTTTTTGAGTATCGCAGAAAAGGAAAACCAAACGGAGTCCAATTGACCTGAAGTTTCACGAAGATCATTTTTGGACCAGAAGAAGCCCACGGAGTATCGGATATGGGCCAGAAGAGTCCCGAGGCCACCACGAGGGTGGGGGGCGTGCCCCCTACCTCATGGCCACCTCGGGGACCCCCCTGACTTGTTCCCGACTCCAACACTTCTTATATAACCCCAAACTTCCAGAAAGAAACCTAGATCGGGAGTTCCGCTGCCGCAAGCCTCTGTAGCCACCAAAAACCAATCTAGACCCGTTCCGGCATCCTGCCGGAGGGGGGAATCCCTCTTCGGTGGCCATCTTCATCATCCTGACGCTCTCCATGACGAGGAGGGAGTAGTTCACCCTCGGGGCTGAGGGTATGTACCATTAGCTATGTGTTTGATCTCTCTCTCGTGTTCTTGATTCGGAACGATCTTGATGTATCGCGAGCTTTGCTATTATAGTTGGATCTTATCATGTTTCTCCCCCTCTACTCTCTTGTAATGGATTGAGGTTTCCCTTTGAAGTTATCTTATCGGATTGAGTCTTTAAGGATTTGAGAACACTTGATGTATGTCTTGCATGTGCTTATCTGTGGTGACAATGGGATATCACGTGATCCACTTGATGTATGTTTTGGTGATCAACTTGCGGGTTCCGTGACCTCGTGAACTTATGCATAGGGGTTGGCACACGTTTTCGTCTTGACTCTCCGATAGAAACTTTGGGGCACTCTTTGAAGTTCTTTGTGTTGGTTGAATAGATGAATATGAGATTGTGTGATGCATATCATATATTCATACCCGCGGATACTTGAGGTGACATTGGAGTATCTAGGTGACATTAGGGTTTTGTTTGATTTGTGCCTTAAGGTGTTATTCTAGTACGACCTCTATGATAGATTGAACGGAAAGAATAGCTTCGTGTTATTTTACTACAGACTCTTGAATTGATCGATCAGAAATGATAACTTTGAGGTGGTTTCGTACCCTACAATTATCTCTTCGTTTGTTCTCCGCTATTAGTGACTTTGGAGTTACTCTTTGTTGCATGTTGAGGGATAGTTATATGATCCAATTATGTTATTATTATTGAGAGAACTTGCACTAGTGAACGTATGAATCCTAGGCCTTGTTTCCTAGTATTGCAATACCGTTTGTGCTCACTTTTACCACTTTCTACCTTACTATTTTTATATTTTCAGATTACAAAAACCTATATCTACCATCCATATTGCACTTGTATCACCATCTCTTCACCGAACTAGTGCACCTATACAATTTACTATTGTATTGGGTGCGTTGGGGACACAAGAGACTCTTTGTTATTTGGTTGTAGGGTTGTTTGAGAGAGACCATCTTCATCCTACGCCTCCCATGGATTGATAAAAACCTTAGGTCATCTAGTTGAGGGAAATTTGCTACTGTCCTACAAACCTCTACACTTGGAGGCCCGACAATGTCTATAAGAAGAAGGTTGTGTAGTAGACATCAGATGGCTGCTGGTGAAGCAGGGGCCATTGAACACCTTGAGGTGGCGAAGGAGGAGTGTCGATGTGGTGGCCCGATCAAGGTACATCCGCGTCCTATCTCTTCTCTCTCTCTCTCTCTCTCTCTCTCTCTCTCAGGTATCCCCTATCCCATCGTAGATCTGGAGCATCGCCGACCGGATCTCATGTGACGGAGTGTCGCGACGATGTGTGGCTACAAGGGCCGGGGGCGTCGCGTGCAGGGCGTGTGGCTAAGGGGGGTGCGACCGGAGTTGCCAGGTAGTGGCGAGATCCAATTGTGTTGTGATGTGCTTCAGCCATGTTGTATGTTTGTGTGTATCACATGTCCGTGAGTGAGGACATCTGTTAATGGAGTTGAATTGTGAATTGGGTACAATACGACTTGAGAGTTGTTTGTGTGCACTGTCAAATCTATGGCTGGCTGTGTATGAACTTGTGAATTTTAAAATCCATCTATGAGTTAATGAATTTTTTAAAATTATTGTTGGTGTACAAGAACCTATGCAACTTTAAACTATTGTTGTGACGTAGAGAGAAATCCTGGCTTGAACTTCTGAAATTGATATATTATTCAAATGGCATGTATAGTGGGACTCTCACCACTTCTACTAAAAAAAGTATCTCAACGAGAGCGGCCTTCCTGCACGTAGCGGCAACTGATCGCAGATATCCAACCGGTCGTCCAGGCGAGGTGATCTGTGCACTGAAATTAATTGAAACAAGGAAAGTGGACATACATCAGCGGAATACCCTTGGGCCTTGGCCACGTCGGTCTCGTGGGGTGCAGTTCTGACGCGAACGGGGCCTGTCCACAGAGCATGCAGTGATGTACCTCCATTTTTTTACTCCGCAGGGCAGGGTATTGTCTCTGTAAAGTTGCATGGGCATCGCCGTATGGGCGCTCGTGCACCCCACCGCTGGTCCATGTCCTACGTCTCACCCCAATCCCCTTTCCCTCTTCGGGCAAACACCGCGCTGGGCCGGCGAGAAATTGGGCGCTCGAGGTCCGTCTGGATCTGACGATGGCGATCACTGGAGTGACGACACCGGTGTTTGGCCTATGGGTGAGTTGGCTCAAGGGCTCACGAGCTTCTACTGCGCGCTGGTATTGCAGATCAACGGGGGTGACTACCGATTCAACGGTGCACGAGGTGGCGTACGACTTGGACGCCGCCGGTCAGGGGGACGGCTCCCGCCGTAGACGTGGGCTCGTCGAAGACGCATCCGTTGGGCCAGGGCCCGGTGTCGTAGGGCCAGCTTGGCGATTTGCCTGGTGTCTCGCCCTTCGGTGCATCCTGCACTATGTTTAGTTCTGGGGGCGGAGGTGTGGCGTCGCAGGCTCCGACGACGGTGCACACACCGTTGACTCGTGCAGTGCGGTCCAGTCCTATCGCCTGGGCGACGCCGACCCAGGGGGCGCTTTGGTGGTAGGTGTGGGCTCGCCGGAGATGCAACCGTTGGGTTGGGGCCCGACGCTGCGGGGCCATGGTTGCGCCTTGCCTGATGTCGAGTCCTCCGGCGCTTCCTGTATGACGTTCAGTTCAGGAGGCGGAGGCATGGCGTTGACAAGCTCCGGCGACGGGGCGCCACCGTCGACTCGTGCAACGCGGTTCAGTCCGCTCTGCTTCGTTGTTGCCCGCTGGCTGCCTTGGCAAGCACCACCAAGAGCATGAACAGGCAGATCATCGTCGTGTTCCTAACTGCGATGCGCATGTCGTCCATGGCACGGCCCATCCCAAACATGACGTTGCTCCCACCTCCGGCTACCTCGATGAGAAGGTTGATGCCACCACCGGTGATGAAGAACGCGTACTGGGCCTTCTAGAACCAGGAATCGAACGGGCCTCCGTCCTGCAATTTTTTCCGGACTGAATGATTGTAGAAACAGAAAAACAAACTCATCTTGATGGATCAAAAAAGTTCAGTCCAACTTACTGCCTGATTAGGACATTTGTAGAAGCGGATGCCTGGGTTCCGGTCTGTTCCGGACACAAACCACCTTGTCCTGACCTTGGGCACATGATCAATGGCAGACGACGAGCAGACGAGCAGCTCTGGCACAACGATGATTGATCAGTACGGGGAGGCGCTTCTGCGTGGTGGGAAAAGACATTGCCAGGGATCGGTCCGGCTGCATGCTCCTTAAATGCATCCATGGTGAAAAGGTGTTTGCATTATACAATGTTCCATTGCAATGGTGGTCTTTGGTACTTCCACCTGAACGAGTACTGCTCGTGTCAGATTAGGGGGCGTTTGGTTCGTGGGCAAGGTTAGCTGGCTAACGATATACCTGACCACGTGGTTGGAGATATCCTTATTCTCGTGTTTGGTTGCAAATTGAGAGGTGGTTAAGGGTAGCCAATTTTATGTTTGGTAAAAAGGATGGAAGATGGATATCTTATAATTTGAGTTCTTTTTTGTAAATAAACTAATTATACAAAACATATATATCAATTTTTTTAGAATTAAAACATATATATATATATATATATATATATATATATTTGAATGGTCAACGACACTATAGAAAAAATGCATTGGATTTGTAACTTCATGGTCCGAACATATCCATCTATACAACCAAATGCGTACACTCCAATCTGACAAAAAAATACAAGCTATACATCAGCATATTAGAAGATGTATCTAATGGCCAATTTGAAGTCGATCTTGCCCTGTCATGTCACAGCTAGATGCACAAATACTAGTCTGAAGAATGATATCTCCAGGGCAGCCTCGACATGGTCCATGAACTCGGGATCCCCTGAGATGTGGAGGTAGTTGCCTCCGCGTCCGCATAGGCCGTGGAGGCGGAAATGCAGGACAGCAGGTCAGTACTTGTTGTGGCCGGCGAGCGTGATGGTCCGGCCTACTTCACGCGCACCATCGGCCCTTACTGTGCCGCCGCCGTACACCTTAAACGCGTCGTCGCCGTACACCTCAAACGCGCCGCCGCCGATCCAAATCGTAGTAGCCGTCACTACCTATTCTGTTCGGGAGGGGTGAGAAAAGAAAGGAAAATGTTTCCCTGGCTCAGGAGGGCATCGGTGTGGGTGGTTGCCGCCATCCGCCATAATTTTGCGGCTCCCCTCAGCCAGCTTTTGATGGAGTATTCTCAGGTATCTGGTTATCCTCAGCCATCTTCGCTCATAAACCAAACGAGTGGTATCCCCTTTAAAACTGGCTATCCCTATCCCCTGGGTGGTTATCCTTTAAACCAAACGCCACCTTAGTGTGTCAGGTGGTGCCCATCGAATACGCATATACGCTACATCTCGCTCTTCAGAAGTCTACTTATACTCTTAGCTAGCATGCTCAGCGCTTCGAATCACGACTCCACATGCACCGTGGATGTGGTGCGTGCAGATGCCACTGCGTGCATCGATGCACTTCTCGTATGTCAACGACCCATCCATCTCTTGTTCTTTCAATGGAATATAGAACTGGATATCCTTATCTACGCTTCTCATCCTCTCAACCAAACACAAAAAATTGGCTATCCCTGACAAGTTGATTTGGGATACCCATAACCACCTGCTCCATAAACCCAACACATGTCACCGCTGACCATCGAAGCAATGATCATGATCCCTTCCCGAGGGGTAAATCGGACATTTCCCCCCTATTCCGTTCCGCCCGAGCATTCCCTCGTCCACGCCTCCTTCTTCCCCTTCCCCTTCCACCCAAACCAGCAGAAAAAATCCGGCGAATCGAACCTAGGGTTTCACCTCCCTCGCCGCCGATGAAGGGCGGCCGCCTGCACCGCCCGGAGCCCCCGGCCCCTCACGCGGCCGCGGCCCTGCCCGCGCCCGCCCCCGCCCCCGCCCTCGCGCCCGCCGACGACTGGGTGGACGGCTCCTGGACGGTGGACTGCTCCTGCGGCGTCACCTTCGACGACGGCGAGGAGATGGTGAGCTGCGACGACTGCAGCGTCTGGGTGCACACGCGGTGCGCGCGCTACGTCCGCGGCGTGCACACCTCCTTCTCCTGCCACAACTGCCGGCACAAGCGCGCCCCCTCCTCCGCCGAGCTCCTCGCCGAGCTGCCCACCCACCGCCCGCCCCCGCTCTACCGCAGGTGGGCCGAGGTCCCGCTCCCCGCCCGCGTCCACGTCCACGGCCTCCCCGGCGGCGGGGCCGACGCCTCCCTCTTCCGCGGATCCCCCTCCCCCACCGCCTTCTCCGCCGCCCTCTGGCGCTGCGCCGGCTACGTCCCCAAGAAATTCGGCTTCCGCTACTGCGAGTTCCCCTCCTGGGCCGAGGACAAGGACAAGAGTGCCGAGGACAAGAGGACCGAGGACAAGGACAAGAGTGCCGAGGACAAGAGGACCGAGGACAAGGACGGTGCCGACGCTCTTTTCGCGATGGCCAGGGAGAAGCGGGAGGAGACGGCGCCAGCGCCACCGCCGGCGGCCAGATTATCCCTCCCGATTGGGAATAAGGGAAACAAGAAAGCTCAAACCCTAAGCAAGAAGGCTGAAGGCAGTCAACATGCTGGCGCAAAAGAAGTTCCTCCTCGGACAGATGCTAAGACAAAAGGTGAATAGTTTGGCCACGATTCTTATTATTTAGTTACTGCACACATACCAGTTAGTTTTTCAATGATGTTGCCTACGTTTCGATTATGGATTGTTAGTTTGTTCATTTTAGGAGCACCCAAGATCGCTGCAGAGGCTGATACACAGGATAATGGGTTTGAGTCGAAAGGGGATCTTAACATGCCTGATATCAGGCACAAGGATCAGTTTGCCGACATAACCATGGCCAATTCTGATTTTAAAGTGGTTGGTGAAGCTAATAAGAAGATGAAGGAATCCTTGGAACTGAGTGGGGAGAAGAGGAGTTCTGAGGGAGCTCCAAGGATGCTGAAAAAGGAAGAACCTAAGGAGTCTATTAAACTGGAGATCTCCTCTGGAGGTAGAGCTACATCAGCTGTGGCAGAACAGGAAGCACACTCACGGTTTGTCAAGGCAGAGGTTAGTATATCGTATGCAATTAAATTGCACAATACTAAATCTATTGCCTTCATTTAGTGTTTTTGGTTTGGAGAAGCGTGGGATTGCTGTTTTCTACTTTATATTCTGCTGGAATATGCATTTTGACTAATCAGTAGGCCATTTGCTACTGCTACTAAAAGAGCACACATCCAGAGAATTTAATCTGTTATGTGGTCATACAAGTCGAGTCGTGCTGCTACCTCAAAATTAGCCTGTTTTAAATGTAATTACTTACCTTGTCCTGATCACCTTAACCAAATTTAGTTTTAGATTGCCGTACCTTAAAATGGTATCACCTTAACCACAGTGGATTTCCCTGCCTCTAGCACCTGATTTCCTCCACCTGCAATGTATCTTCATCCCAAACAGCATCGACATTTGCAGTGAATTGTTCTCCATGTCCTGGCTTCCCATAGTACTTCGATTGGTCCACAGTAGGTTCATAATAAATCATTATGAACTAATTACATTTTAGGTTTTTACATGACCTTAATTTCAATAGTTGAATCTCCATGTCTTCTGAATTCTACCAATCGCACTATTTCAGAGTGATTATTAGAGTTGTGAATGCATCTTGGCTGTGGCATATGACATTTGACATGACACTATGCGTGGATATGAACACGAAAAACTTGCTGTGATGCTATCCCATTAATACTTTCTGGCATGCCATGCCATGTTAGAGCTGGCAGCTAATGTCAGGCTTCCAAAAATTGAAGTGGAGTAGAGTAATTATATTTTACCTTTTTGTGTAATGATGATGAGGTATGTACTGGAATCCTAGACTCTATATTCACCTGTTCTAAGCCACATGAAAAACAATAGCAGGTCAAACCTTGTGAGAATGTGTAGTTCTATTGTGAATAATATTCGCATTTGGAATAGCTGTTATTCAGAATAATGCTGGGCGACATGACCTGAAGGGAGTAACTCCAACCAGTCCCCTAAACCTTTTTTGAGGTGCTCTCTACTTTAGGGACCTCCTTTTATTCGCATGCACTGCACTCCACCCAGCCCCCCAATTTCTTTTACCTCTCTTTTTTGCATTAAAAAAAGAGGAAAAAGGAAAATTAGCAGTTGTCGTCCGGCAAACTCTGATGGACTCCGGTGAACTCCGATGGGCTTCGGTGAATTCTGGCGGGCTGGTGAGCTCTGCCAAATGCCGCTGAGCTCAGGCGAACTTCGGTGGTCAGCAAAGGCAATGGTGGCGGTTGGTGGCAGGAGGGAGTTTTCATGGCGGGTGGTGTTTTTCGGGGGAGGGGATGGTCCCTACTTTTTTACATGTAGTGAGAAAATGGGTTGAGAAGGAGGGGTCCCTGGTTTAGGGAGATGAGTAGGGGGAGGGTTGGAGTGAATTGTCTGCCCCAAAGCCCAAAAGTAGGGGATAAGGGATGGCTGAAGTTGCTTTGAAGGTAATGGAAGTCAAGAGATTTTTTTTTTGACTGGTATGGAAGTCAGAGATTGACTGGGCTGTTATAACTTTATGCAAGGGCGTAAGGGCATTATTATCAAGTTGGCAGCTAATTGCCAAGCAAGTGGGAGGCCGCTGAATTGTGGTGGCATAAGGCTGGTCATAGTGGGGAGTAACTTATACTAGTGTCATGCATATGACACTAGTCTAAGTTACTACCTTTATAGTGCAAAGTAACATAATAGTAGTGTTATAGAGGACTTCATTTATTAGTTTGTAGACTCATCTTGTATTGGGAAGCGCTATGTTACAGTAACATATTATGTTACCACTTACCACTTCTCATTAACTACATATCACATAAGCAAAATTTTCTTGGAGTGCGCTATGTTACTAGCTAAGTTACTCCCACTATGACTAGCCTAAAAAACACGTAATGAGATTTAATACAATTTAACCCAAAATTAGCCCACTACTACTATTGCGGCGACCTAAAAAACACTTGATGAGATCAACACTGATTTTACCCAAAACCAAGAACTATTAAATCTTCTAGTGCGTGTCTTCTCTAGCAGCATTGAGGTGGTGGTGATGCTCTGCCAAAAAGGGCGTCTTGTTGTGAGGTGGCACTAGCATGAGAGGTTGCTCTGCCATCAGGGCTGTGCCTCAATAAGTGGTCAAACGAACCCAATACGAGTCAGGGATGATGCGTGAGGAAGAGGATATCATATAAGAGGGAAATAAAATATTGATGGTTAAAGCATTGTATTTTTTGTGCTTGACCAGTCAAATGGCGCAGTGTGTCAAGCTACTTCTGTTGGGTGTCCTAAAGAAAATTATGCAATTTGGTTGGCAGATCCAAAATATCCAGAAGAGCCAACTTCATTATTTTCCTGGCACAGAATAGAGATGGAGAGTTGTGTTGCCTTTTCTGTTTCTGTTACAATTTTTATGTTGATGCATTTTTGTCAGTATTGTTTTTCTTAAATGAGAAGGGGAGCCTTGGCGCAGTGGTAAAGCTGCTGCCTTGTGACCTTGAGGTCACGGGTTCAAGTCCTGGAAACAGCCTCTTACAGAAATGTAGGGAAAGGCTGCGTACAATAGACCTAAAGTGGTCGGACCCTTCCCCAGACCCTGCGCAAGCGGGAGCTACATGCACTGGGGCTGCCCCCCTTTTTTTTGTTTTTCTTAAATGAGTTAGTCTGTGATAGTGCGCCAACTGTTTATTTCTGTGGTACAATATTTTTTTGGAATGAAAATGTGCGGTGCTTGATTGTGTCAGTAATTTTAGCTTGTTTGTTGCCTGTGCTATAAAAAAAATGGTCTGCGGTCAGAAGGGGTCAAAGACGGCGCCTGGGCAGTGCTTCAGAGCTGGATAGGGTGGAAGAAAATGGCAAGTGACGCGACGCTGTGAAGTCTTCTGACTTGCCGTCGATTATGTGTTGCTGCTGGGAATGATTTAGGCACCTATGTCGCCGTCGCCTCTTGATCTTGTTCGCCAGCTTGTTGCTACCATGGTGGTGGTCGTTTTGTTGCTGATTATTAGAGTGGCAGGAATGACACCACTAATCATCAGGAGTGAAGTAGCATCCTAGGACAAAAGGGTAGCTTGGAGGTCATTTATTCATGTTGTCTTGTTGAAATTGTCTACCAACCATGTCTCTTTATAATGGCACAGTGGCCATCTAGGCACTATGTAGCATGCTTCTGCTCGCCTAGCTTCTTTGGCAACACTGTTTATTGTACAGTCTTTACTGTTAGTGAGTGCCTAATAAGATTTTTATAGTTGATATACCACCATATGCAGATATTTAGCTTGTAGGGTTGTCGTTTATATAGCCTATGTTCTTTATTACGTCACAAGTGGCTACAGATTTATAGTTTATTTTTAGTCTAATGGAATAAATATATAAACCCTTTTAATTCAGTGACTTCTTTGAGTTTCTGAAGGTCGTTTCCATGATCTGCAGTCTATTTTATCAAGCATGTTTAGTTCTTGACATCTACAAAACACTGTGACTATGCAGGTTAGCATATGTAAGAAACAAATTGAAGGAAGCCATAATGTGGACTTACAATCTGGCATAAAGAATGCAGGTACTAAAGCTCCCAGCTGCTGTGAATTATGATTTGATGACTATGAAAATGCCTTTGAAACACTGTAGTGTTACTTATGCTTGTAACATTACACTGTTGCAGAAATGGATGGAGCTACGCGTAGCCATGGTTCCATGAAAGTGCACGTGGGTCTTCAGAAACAACCAAATCAAGCTTCTTCAAATCTACAGGTTCCTGCTAGTGTACTAGCTTTGCCGATTCAGTCAAAATCAAAGAGTATTAAGAGAGGGGTTAATTTTCAGGATCGTGAGAGAACAAAGGTTACCCAGTTCATTAATGATGAGCATAGGAGCGACAATCAAGGTCAAGGGATTGGTGCAGGTTCTTTGACTGCTCAAAGAAGTTCAGCCAAGTCTATCTCTGATTCAGGCTCTGACCTTCTAAATTCCGTGACAAACAGTCAGATGCACACAATACCTGAGCAAAACTCAGCTTTAGGTGCTCAGAAAGTTTGCACTGCCTCTTCTGGTCCTACACATTCCCATGTTGAGATATCACACTCTTTAGTTTCAGCAGAACCATCATCAGGAGGGAAGACTAGCCGTTTAATGAAAAAGGAACAGACGAAGTTGGTTACTCCTGCTGATAGCAAACATGATTCTGTAAAGCATCCTGCAGAGAGTTCCAAGGAATTTAGTAGGTCCTCTGAGAAAGTTCAACTGAAAGGCTCCCTTTCTTCTGCACCAAAATCATCTCAAACAAGCAAATCATATGTGCCTTCAGCCAAACTTAGAGTACCGGTCTCAAAGGAGCAGTCACAAAAGACACCTATGACTGCTGGCACCACAGCTAGATCATTCCATGGAGAAGTGCCACCATTGCATTCTCGTAACAAGGCAATACCTTCTAATTTACCCCAGAAAAAAGACAAGACCCATCACCGCTTTGTTCATGTCACACAAGAGGGCTCTACTAATTCAGCATCAACTGAGTTGCGAGCCTCTGATGTGACAGCTTCATTGAGTGATGAACAGGTGTGAATTATAATGGAGTTTCCATTATCAAATATTTCTGTTGATAAACAAGTTAAAGGATTTCTCACTTCCTGTTACTTATTTTTCGTAGCTTGCGTTGTTATTACATCAACAATTAAATAGCTCCCCAAGAGTACCAAGGGTGCCACGTGGCCAACAAACAGGTAGCCAGATGCTACATCAAACTGGAGCGTCTGTTTTTTCCAAGCGGTCTTCAGCACATGGAGGAAGGGATCAAACACCGGTAAGATCACTTGTACTGAATTTCATAAATGTGTATGTTTATTTCATTTATGTAAAAAAAATATGAGTTTGTCTATTTGCACAGGTGTTAAAGAAGAGAAACAAAGATGATGTCGCATTGAGAGATAATGGCGACAACAAGAGGTCAGGAAAGGTGTCTCTTGTTGAACGAAGGCATAAAGATTATAGCACCGAACGTACTCCTTCTGTGAAGGACTCATGCAGATTAGCTGACAATGCAGAACTGGAAGAGCAAAATCATGGTATGTGTTCAAACGAAGCTACCACTGGGTTAGAAAAGGACGACCGGATGGATAGCGGTCTTCCGCGCAGTTTACCTGGTATGTTGTTTAGTTCATCACTTCATTTTGCTTTTCCCCCTGTAGACATCCATGAGCTTGACATACAATCTATCTACAGGATTCATTGATGAAATCATCAGTAGCAACAGAAATATAACATATGACGAACTGTGTGATGCTATCGGTGAGGTATGTTACTTACACGAGCAGTTCATGTATGGTATTCATTTATGGAAAAGAGTCCACTTTATTACAACCTTCAACTCTCGCCAATGTTCCCATTCAACTCCTAATTCCTAAACTGTTTGTTTTTAACCCCAAACTATGAAATCCATCCGCTTTACAACCTTGGCCCCATCCAAAAAGGAACTGATTTCAGAGGTGAAGGTTGTAAGTGGACTTGGGCAAGAGTTGAAGGTTGTAAAATCGACTTTTTTCTTCATTTTCTTAAGTTCACACTGATGTTTATATCACTTCTCAGCATTGGAGGGATTTAGTTAAACCCAAAGGAGAAGATTATTCATATTCCAGCTTTTTACATGCTGTCGATGATTGTCTCAGGACAAAGAGCGAGTGGGCTCACCTTGTTTACCAGGCTCCAAAGGTGAGATATTGTCTTCAAAGTTATCCATATTTGTATTTGTATTTCCCTGTATGACTAATACACTGCCTGATTTTATCACCCTTAACAAGTACTCCCTCCGTCCCAAATTACTTGTCTTAGATTTGTCTAGATACGGATGTATCTAGACACATGTATCTGTTCCCGCCTATGGTTTTGGGGCTGTTGAGTCACTCGGCATATTTCTTTCTAGTTCAAATATTGAAATGTCACACACAAGATGAACCAAATTTGTGTTGCTGTCATTTTGCAAGGTTATCACTATGTTGTATGTCACACACAAGATGAACCAATATTGCAAGGTACTCCATGGCGGCATGATCGGGATGATCCAAACGGGTCAAAAAGAAGTCAAAACTTGTAAAACCCTGGTTTTGGCCTTGTTACTAAGGAGAAATTTACATACTTAGCAAAAAGAGATATAATTATTTCAAAAAAGTTTCATATTCTAAAAATCCTTCATTTCAATGTTACTATCAAAATGTTACAAACTGAGGTTAAGGACTGCCACAATTAGTGGGCGGAAACCGGCTGGAGAACAGCCAGCCATTGCACCGCGGTGGTAAGATTCTGATAGCCAGAGTAAGCGATGAAGCAGAGTAGGGATGAGAGAGAGAGAGAGAGAGAGATGAGATAGGAAATAACTTCTTTCTTTTTTCTTTCTCATGAAGTGCTAGGTCTTTTATAACCAGCTTATTTAGGGAGATAGCACCTCAACTTAAGAGGCTAACAAATTAACAAGATAATTAGGAGGAAGAGATGTCTACTCAGTTTGAAGGGGCAGCAAACTAACAAGATAATCTAGGAGCGAGAGATCCCTATCTCTGACACTACAGTCTGCACACCTGGTCCTGTGCCCCTGGTGTGACTGCTGTTGTTTGATGACGGGTGTGATGCGATGGGCCTGTCCCCACATGACACAGAGAATTCCAGGAGTGCAGGATTAGGAAAAAACACAAGAATTTGACATGAATGCAGTGCTGTACGTCGCAATTTTGGGGTCCTCTACTAACTTTAAATCACTCCCTGGTCTTTAAAGTTGATGAGGGAGATTTTTTTTCCCATTTAGACGGTGCCTGTATCAACATTTGTTACAATAAGGATTACAACTGCTAAAACTAGGTTTTAAACAAGTGTTTAGCTTCTACGGACAGAATCATCATGTAAACTCATGTGACCAAGTGTTTAGCTTCTAGGGATAAAATCATCATATAAACTCATTTAACTAAGTTGTCTGATTTTTGGAAGTTCAATTTTATGTTGCCCTATAAATTAGTTCCGTAGGAAAAAAGGGGAATACTATGTACATGCTTGCTGCAAACAGGAAAAATTAAAACAGAACACAATCTTTGTTTTTCTTACTCGCTACTACTTTAGCTGTCTGCTGCAAGAAATGTAAAATATAATATTTGTTTCCATACCAGACCATGCATGAGAAGTATTTTACTGCAGTAGCCATGCATACCAAAAGGATTATATATTGTCTGACGGTTGAAGATGCATTCTACTGAATCCATTTCAGATGTTGTGCTTGGTCTGATGGATGAGGGTTCGACTTGTTTTTGTTTTCAGATGAATCCGAATAAACGACGCAAGGTGGAAAGCGACCCTTCATCGGCCGATGTAATGGAAACAGAGAAGACAAGAAACCAGGCTGAAAGATATCCGGGAGAAGAGGGTAGTTCCGAGTCGCAACAAGGTGTGCCAAGGGGCAAAAGGAAGGGTCGGAAACGCTCCCGTCATGAAATGAAATCCTCGAGTTCCAAGAAGAGGAGGAAGATATCGAACATGGATTCATCCTCGGAGGATGCTGCTCCCCCTTTGTCTAATTCCAGCAGCAACCCCATGGTTGATGAGAGCCAAGAAGATGATTCTTCTGGCGGTGATAGGCAACCTAACTTTGCAGGTTCATAGGATGTCCTGCTGATGCAGTGCTGTTGGCAATGACATTAGACTGGAAGGGGACCAGCTGTTTTCCTTTCTGGCCCTCGAATGCAGTAAAAGTTTGTTGGGAGCATTTCCTTTAACCGGAGTTCAGGTTTGTAGCAGGCAACGAACTGTCAGGTTTGATGCCCAACAAGCCGCGCTCATGTAACAGTAGTGTAATCTAGAGTAACCATTTCTTTCCCAGCAGAGTAGAGTATGTTTTTTGGTTGGCATGCTTGAGCTAGTATGTTGAGTGTGCATTTTGTAGCTCTGTATGAGCATATGCCCTAGTGCAGTAAAGCAGGCAGTCTGTATATCAAGTCCTCGAGAAAGCATTTTGATGCCTATTGGTTGCCACCGCCAAGAAGGGCAAAACCATTGCGAGCTCAAAAACATTTTTCGTGTTTAGTCGCAAGCCTGTGTAGCAACCAATCCCCACCGATAAACAAAACAACTGAATGTTGTGATCATATTTGCTCTGTGCACATACAAATTAATGTTGTGTTCATGTTTGCTCTGTACAATTGAATGGAGTATTAAGCAAGTCTGTAGCGCTGCACAACTCCTGAGCTTCTTTCTTGAATGCCATATTTGCTGAATTTTCGAACGCAAAATATTGCTAGCTGCATATGACGTTATTAGTCTATAAAGAATTCAAGCACAGTTGTGTCATCCACTGAATTTGCTTGAAACTGATGGAAGAGATAATTGGATTGTTTTACTCTCAGGCTAGCGTGTGTGCCCCCACTCGTGGCCCCGCCTCGTCAGCTAGCGTTGGCCGTTCTTGGCCCGGTAGGCGCCGCGTCTACCTCGCGCGTGACGTAAGCTCTTGCGTAAGTGAGGCTCTACTCAACAGCGGCTCAGCTTTCCAGTTTTTTGTAGCACGGATCGTGTCGACGAGACTGCCGGCCTTCCAATTCCGTGGCTGGGAGGAAATTCAGCCGGAACCTATATACTCGCATCTGCGTTGTACTATTTGGAAGTTATTATTATACTTCCTCCGTCTCAAAATAAATGATTCAATTTTATACTATAGCTTTAATATAAAGTTAGTATAAAATTAAGTCACTTATTTTGAAATTAAGGGAGTATTTGTAATAAAGTTTTTAATGCCCTGCCAATGACATCCATGGGGGAGACGTGCTAGGGCCACCCACGTCATATATATATGCCCTCCTGTCCTGGCATTTGGTGCAGAAACATATTCTCCACCCCTTTGCCCTCTTCCTCTCCTCAACAGAGTCTTCTTTCTTCTCCATCTGGATCGGGAACATGTGCTCTTCTCCCCCTTGTACCTCGTTTCCTCTTCGTCCGTCCATGTAACCATGGGTCTCTCTGCGGCTCTCGCCCGACATAGATTTGCCATCCGTCGCAACATGGAAACCAGCCGCCACGACAGACGGCACGACTGATCTCTGTATTGCGACGGAGGGAAAATCCGTAGAGGGTATTGTCGACATCGGCCGGCATGTGGCCCTTGTGCTGACAAGATATCTCAACAGAGGGCAAATCGACAGGCGGCACGGTTCTTCCGTGTCTTTAGAGGTAGGAGTAAATGGCATGGAAGAAAGAAAAAAACAGGAGTCACTCGGCAGCAGGCTGCCCAAAAGCAGGCAGGCCTATGTAGCTCACAGCCCGACGCGATGCCACGAGTCCAGACTGTCCGACCTCTGCAGCCCGACGCCCTGCCGCGAGCCCCAAACAAGCGACTGGACGGCCTGGTCCGCTGCCACGAGCACCCACCCGACCACCCTCGGATCGGATCAGACGGCCGAGAAGAAACCCTTCCCGACTAGTACAAATAAGACATCTCTCGGCTAATCCCCTCCTCCTCCCCGCTGCGCCGCCGCCAGCCTCGCACCCCTTTCCCACCGCGCCGCCGCCACCTCTCGTCACCATGGAATCCATGAAGTAGGTGTTGGATTCCCCTTCCTCGCCGGATCCCAAGGACAGTGGTGTTTTTTTTGCTCCGCTAACCCCCCCCCCCCCCCCCCCCCCCCCCCCTCTCCCCCCGCTCCCTTCCATCTCCCCTCCTTTCGTCTCAGATCAAGAGAGGTTTCCTTCGACGCGGCAAAGCACGAGAGCGTCCGCAAGGGAGGCGTCGTCGGGAGCAAGGACGGGATGACTGCCGCCATCACCTACGTGCAGCCGAAAGGTACGAGCTGATTTCGTCGTTGTTCCCGTGATCGATCGTCTTCCCTGACTGCCTTGGTTCGGGCGCTCACGATTCGCTCGGTTTCTGCTTGTGCGAGCGTCCTTTTCGACCCCGCCGAGGTCTCCAAGATGACCAAGGCCGATTACTCCGACATGGTGCAGAAAGCGCTGGGGCATGACAGCTTCGAAAAGAAGGCTTAGTAGGCGTTTGCGTGTCCATCCAGTTATTGCATGTACATAGTCCGCCGTCGCTAGTTATGGATAAAATATCTCGCTACTAGTACTATGCCTGCCCTCCGTCCAGTTGATACTCTGCCGTTTTGTCAGCTTGTTGGTGAATGCTGTGTTTTGGTTGCCTATTCCTACTACGTACTAGTTTTATATTTCTACTTGCCTATACTACCCTAGCTTTTGTTGGAGACTGGCATTTTGCTTGATTAATTATGGATGAGTCTGTCCTTTTCATATCTTGTTGCTTGCTAGTACTATCGTGGGAATGCTTGCTTGCAAATTCTTCCCATTAGGAAATTATTGCAATCATTATCTTCAGTCCTGCATGATTCGCTCTGTTGGTTTGCTCAAGTTACATGCTTATCTCAGTTGCAACTTGATTGTGTAAAGTTGGCTGCCACAAAACACTTATTGGTGGGGATCTAAATTCTACCACTAGTTTACAAGTAAACCATTTCATTTCAGTTGAACAACCTGATACTAATTACTTCTGTCTGAACATCATTGCTAGAACTTGGATGCTGATACTAATTACTCCTGCCCAATCCTTGTTTGGAGAGGTTAATTTTTGGGAGAAATCGGTGGACAAGGGGCAGCGATCAGAAAAATCGGTGGTGGGATTTTCCATCGACCGATTGCGCCGGTGAGGGACAAACGACGTACGAACTGTCCCTTTAGGAGTAGAGATTATATTTGTACTAAACTTCATATTTGCTCCCGTAAGAAAACTTTCATATTTGCTTTTTTTTTTTTACCGAAGTACCCCCTCTGTCTCAAAAAAAGTGTCTCAACTTTGACTTTGTACTAACTTTAGTACAAAGTTATACTAGAGTTGAGACATTTATTTTGGGAGGGAGGGAGTATAAACTAGACTATTATGCATTTCTATTAAACCACATATATAATATTGTTTCTAATATGGAATTATATTGTTCTTTGTTATACATTCATAAGTTTTGGCATTGACAAATACACACACCATGCTATGTTTAAATAATACTTCCTCCGTAAAGAAATATAAGAGCGTTTAGAACACTAAAGTAGTGATCTAAACGATCTTATATTTCTTTACAGAGGGAGTACGTTGTAGAAGAAATCATTTCCTTCTTTTGAGACAATGCCCCTTCAACGTGTGGACAAAGACACAATTTCAGATCTTCACTGATTTTGTAAGGCACATGCGTCAATTATAGTGTGTATATGTGTGTTCATGTACATTTTATTTTATCTTAAATATATTGACCCATTTATGCAAAGCATACGATTCTATAAATATCTTCATAGCGATTTCTAGTGTATGATGATGTGGATGATTTTATTAAAGGGTATGTCGTTCGTCCCAGACCGATGCAATCGATCGAAAGAACAACCCCTACCGATTTTTCCTCTCAAAAGCCCATGCTCCACCCCATACGACAAAAAACGGGTGAAGAGAAGCACCCAACGCACACCCCTCCCGGCCCGTCCAACGATCCCTAGCCTCACAACTCCTCCCACACGCCTCCTCTCCTCTCTTTGCCCCGATCGATGGCGCCTCGAGGTCCAACTGATACTGAGTTCACTGACACTTTTCATTTTAGTCTCATGTTTAGTTTGATTTGAATAATAAAGACATGTCCAACGCGGACGCTAGCGCAGGGGCGCATAGATATCCTGTTCAACTAGCAGTTCCGCTTTTAATTCGTGGCATCCCTTAAGCATCGATGCAAGAAGTAGCAGCGAGCGCTTCAGCCATTTTTGCTGTGCAGGATAACACACGCCGATTTTATTAGCGCCTATATACTAGCGCCTTGCATTGAAACAAACCAACGCTTAGATAGTTTTCTAATTTTATGATATATTTTTATTTCCCTAAGCACCCGTATAAGCGGCTTGCATTGAAGATGCCCTAAATGGGTCATTTTGGGACAGTGGAGTCATATATAGATGGGCACATGCAGCAGCCTACGACGACAACTAATAACTACTGTAGAAAACAAGAGAAGAAAGTGTCCAACGCATGAACTTCCCCAAGTAAGCTATGCAGCAGTGCAGGGCGGCGGAATTAACCTGGTTACCTTGAATTCAGGGAACAGCGCACGGGGCCGATCATCAGATACGTAAAAGAGCATAGATGGAGTACAGGAGCCACTCTGACTAATGCTAACTTGGGTCCTATTTCAACACGCACACAAAGAAAACAAGCAGCAAGCCTAGTAAGCTTTACCTATGAAACAACAAAACAAAAAATCTCTCGGAAAAAGGTTTGTCTAAGGGGCATTTTGTATTCGTTAAACCATCGGTACGCTAAATCACCAACTCGAACACCGCCAACAAAGTCTGAGTTAACCAACCCCATCCATCACAGACCCAATGCAAACTTGGAGAGTTCATGAGCTACTTGGTTACAAGAGACACCACATATCTACAATTACCCATGGGCAAATGGGCCTTAAGCACCGAAAGACCAAATCAGTACTCCCCCACACCCTATTCAGGAGAATCAAGAAATGCATGGGAAAGAAGCAATTGAACTTCTGACTGACATATAATTACAAGAGGGCTTCCATATACTGCACTTCAATTAAACAATTCATCTCAATGTTAACGACATAAGGCAATCTTCTACTGGGTATTAAGACGGGCCCAGTCTCACAAACCGCTGCCCGTACCTCGTCCTGGTGATAAAATGCTCACATGATCTTGGAACCCCAGCTAACAGAACAACCAGTTCAGCATATTTGGATGCAACTGCCATGCCGCCCAGCACTTGTATGCAGCAACAGAGGCTTGCTTATTCACCTGAGATTTAGTCCAACCTTGCCTGCTTATTCACCTGTGAGTACCTCAAGTTTGCATACTGGGCAAAATGTGCCCCACTTTGTCAGCCAGGGATCAATACACTCCACATGAAATTCTGTAGAAAAAAATTGTTCACCACAAGAGAGTTAGGGGATTATCAGAAGTAAGAAGCTTCAGGCATAAATTGCTGACGGTGGAAATCATTGCCTGGCTCCAACATGCAACAAAGCTATTCCTATGTAAGAATGAGCGACACATTTTGCAACGCAGATATGTTGCCTATGTAAAACTTGTTGCGGCAGAAATGCAATTTTTGCTTGATGTCCAGTTTCAAGATGAGCAACATTGGATATCGCATGAGCACTTCAAATCAAGCAACACAAATATAGGATACTAAGCTAGATTTTTTTTCATGTGACATGGCAAACCAAATATGTTAAACATGGTCTCAAAATTTTCCTTCCGTCAGTTGTGGCCTTTATGCACTACTCCCTCTGTTTTCGATGCAACTACCTCTCTTCTAAAATATAAGACGTTTTTGTAGTTCAATTTAAACTGCAAAAACGTCTTATATTTTGGTACGGAGGGAGTACATTATATAGGGCGGATTTTGATTGTTTAAGACAAGGCTTTAACCAACAATTAGCCCATTAGTTTAGTCTGTGTGACGTGTATTCAGAACTAATTACGTACGATTGTATTCTGTATCAAATAAACCACATATTAATGAAGTAATTGTTGGTCAAAGCCTTGTCTTAACCAATCAGAACATGCATCAAGACAGAGGGAGGTACATATTGATTGATTTCTTGAAAACTACACTCCTTTTTTGGCTAAATGTGAGGAATGTGCGCCATTAAGATCAAGCTGTAACACTTGATTCAGAAAATTACTCCTTTTAAATCTGGGATGGAACTTAGATCCGGCTCCTCCTAGCAGTGACACCAAATGAATGCCACACAAGTAGCCTAGGCCCGCACGATGTAACAACCCATTCTCTTTTTCCATTGCTACAATGTAGAGCCTAGAGGTGTGTTCCCTCGAAGATCAGAAAAGGTATAGTGTTTTGAAACAAGGGTCCGAGAAAAGTGTAGTTTGTAAAACTTGATCCTAAATCTGTACTATCTTGACATTTAGCAAAAAACAATGTGTAGTAAGTTTATTCTTAAATCATTAAAGCTACATAGATACTCATATTGGGGGAGTTACATAGGTATTGGTATTTATATTCCCAACAAAAGAAGCAGCGGCCATAAAAACAAATAGTCAAGTACTGAGATATCACATGCTCTTACCATATTTGCACTTTTTTTTAAAAAAGGAGGAGGACCCCCGGCCTCTGCATCTGGGCGATGCATACGGCAATTTTATTAATTATTCTCACAAGATCTTACAAAGTCATACAACAGTAAGACTAAAGCCACCGTCTAAGCAACAACTGTTGCTACTCCTATCCAAATGATGAAGGGGCGCTGATAGTCTGGGCCTAATACCAAACAGACATCCGCAGTCAAACCTAAACATCTAAGACCCGAGGTCCCAATCAGGACGCCTGTCGGGTATGGGGCACCTACCAGTCCGGCACACTCCTCAACCAGGACGCTTGCCGGGTATGAGGCCGCCGTAGCTACCTGCCACCAATCCATCTTTAGTGATGTACTGCTGCACCACCTTGCCCGGCCTCTCTGCCATCGACGCCACCACGACGCCTAATAACGTCACCCTCCTGCACGAGTCCCTCGCCACACATCGGGCGCCGAGTCTCCACTGCGCCATGCCGCCAAAAAACGCCACCATTAATGTGCAAGATGAAACACTGCTCCACCAATTATTTCGTCCACTGGTCCCTCGAGCCCGTGTACACCTCCAAGAATGGCGCCACAAGAGGGAAACGACACAATAATGCCGCAGTCATCCGATCTACTGATCTAGGGTTTCCCCGGAGATAGCAGATAGTGGCCTGAAGCTTCTCAACAACGATGCCTTCAACAAGGGAACAACATCGAATAGTGCCGCCATCGCCGGCCTCGGCTGCAGCCGCGAGCAGGTCTTCACCCAGATCTGTTCCAATTGCCTCCATCAAGCGTCTTATGCACAGATCGTCCACCACCGCGGCCGCGGCGTCGCCCGTCGCGAGTCTACAGCCGCCGACACATCCTTCGCCGTCCGGAGCGGCCGCCCCGGGATTCAGCCCTCGCTGGCCGCCGGAACGAAGCCACCGAGCCCCATCGAGGGCGGAGAAGCTAGATCCGGCCAAGCCTGGTCAGGATCCGGCCTCTTCCCGCGCTGAAGCCACTCCCGCGGCCCTGCATCTCGCCCGCGCCCGAGGCAACGCAGGCAGCGCATGCGTGCGCAACGCCGCGGAGAGGGGAAACGCCCTGCCGCCACCTTCCCTGGGGCGCGCGCGGACTTCGCCGGCGGCCCCTCCAGCGGCGGCGAAGCGAGGGAGGGGCGAGGGGGATCTGGCGGCGGCGGCGCTAGGGTTCCCCCGTGTCGCATGGGAGAAGTCTAAGCATGTCACCATTATCATAGTCTTCTAAACAAATGGCACAAGCTTCTTCACAATTGTTGCCACTTGAGCACGGAGCTTTATATACCAAGGACGAAAGCTTTTCCACCACATGCTTCTTGATATAAGGTGGACGATTATCAACTCCATGGCGTAAAAGTCGGCAGTTCCGAGCAAAAAGAAATGAAGCTACAACTGATATGATGACAACAAGTGATACGAACGACATCACCAACACTGTCCCTGCAGTCTCATCCATCGACGAGTTTATACAGCATTCCGCATCTTCGCCTCTGGCAAACTTCTTCAAGGTTTCCCCAGCCATTTGGATACGAATACCGGAGGTATGTGTATGCCCTCAGGATCACCAACCACTAAATTAAGACAACGGAGGAACTAAATATCCTCCAAAGTATCTCCAACAAGAACTAAATAAATGAAATCACAAAAATGTGTTTCTGAACACCATTAGGACAAAGTCATTTAGTTGTGTCCTAACATTGATAGCCGGACTTAACCTAACGTTGAATTAATCAGATTCTCATTAATATCAGCAACATGTCTGTTTACCTTCAAAGCACCACTTGATGGCTTGTAAATTATATGGAATGCTAGGGTTAGTTCAACTATGTCTTTCTAGTGATAACAAATAGAACAAAATTCCTTTTCTTAAGACTACTAGTTAAAGTTCATAAGAAGTAATTGCATCCAGACCTTTTGTTTTGCCGGATCAATGTTTCTCGGAAGTATGACTTGACAGTTCACTTCAATTTGAGTGCATGCGGAGGCAGACCGTTGGGAGTCAATCCTTTCAAGAACTCGGGAGCATAGTAGCCATATGGGTCGTCCTCTACACTGTCAAAGCTATGGTAGATTACTTCTTCTCCCTGGAAACGCTCTGTCATGCATATGTTTATCTTGTCCACGTTGTCGTTTGTGGTAGAGAGGATTGTGCGAGAAGTCATGTAATTCGGATCAGACATGTTGTCAGCTAGACCAGGAAATACATGGTCAATTAGCTTCTCCAAGTCGTCCACCTCGCCTATAGACGGCACACAAATATCTCCAGAGAGTCGTATGTTGCCTTGATCATCACCTTCCTGCCATTGGCTACCCTTAGCAAGTAATCCGCAAACCACATGTCATTATCCTATACAAATGCACGCCTATCAATGATTGACAGTTCATACATCTTATCCTATAGCAGTGTGTGATGGTCAGTTTGTAATACGTATATGAGATGGGTCGCGAGGAACAAGGAGATCCCACTCCGCAAACTGGGCGTGAGATTCTACTTGATGCGTTATAACTGTTTGTCCGTCGGCAGATCCGTCGCCGGCGCCATGCTGTGTTTTGATTTTCGGCCGCAAAAATTGGATTTCGGCCTGAGGCGAAAAGTATATTTCAGCCGAAATTGCTCAAATTTGGCAAATTTTGATCAAATTTAAGTTAAATTGCAGTCAAAATTTGGTCAAATTTCAGCCGAATTTTTTGAAAATGGCCGAAATTCGGCCATCTCGGCCTAGGGCGAAAAAAAGCTCAAACCGAAAATCAAAACACAGGCGCCATGGCGACCCAGAAGGTCGAGGCCGCCGAGTTTGATATCCTGGCGGAGAAGGCTCGTGTCAATTGCACTCCCGACGATCTCCTCAAATTTGCCAAGCAGTTCAATACCTTCCTTGCTGATTGTCCAGACGCATTTGCTGGCCTCACACGGCTGCGGTTGCACATTATGATACAGCATGTTTGGTTGGGGGTAGTTAGAGCTAGGGAATGGGAATTGAAGGGGTACGAGACTTTAAATCTGTTGTTTGGTTAGGGGGATTGGGAATTGATAAGGGAATAGTCATGGGATTTGAGACTCCAACTCCCACTATTTTATTAACAGGGGAGGGGGTGGGAGTTGGAAGGAAATTGTTTTAGTGAGTCAATCTTAGCCCTTCATCATAACTTACGTTAATTTCGCTTGTTTATTTCCTTGTCAATTCCCACGAATCAAACACGGGAATACAATTTCTCATCAAACTCTCACACATAATTTTCATCATGCGCCAAACAAAGGATTGGGAATAAAACGACTCATCCCATGTCTAATCTCAATACAACTCCCTACATTAAACTCTCATTCCCTTTCCTATTTTTTGCCAAACACGCTGAGGTTTGCTAAACCGGACATATCAAACATCCTAAGCATTTGCAAGCCGCTGCGCTCTCTGCGTTTCTCCCACTGCGACGCGGGGATCGGCTCTGTGCTACAAGTGGAGCATGCCCGACTCGTTGAGTTGGTGATTGACTATGGGAATTTTGAGACAGCTCAGCTGCGCGCCAAAACTCGAAAGGATGAGCTATAATAATTGGAACTCTGACGGAGATTCCCTGTTTTTCGGCTTTGTCCCGCGGCTCTCGGACCTAGATCTCACCAAGGTTGGAACTCGTTCCAACAAAACTCTCGAGTTAGGCCAGTTCCTTGCTAATGCCCCCAACATAAGCAATCTGCATCTGGATTTTGAAAGCGAAAAGGTACGTATGTAATAACTGTATTAGCTTAAGCAAGTCTTGGCTGCTAAAGTTTCTTTAACAAGTACTCCCTCCGTTTCTTTTTAGTCCACATATAAGATTTGGTTAAAGTCAAGTTTTGTAGAGTTTGACAAATTTTATATTAAAAAATATAAACATTCACAATATGAAATTAATATTATTAGATACACCATGAAACGTATTTTCATACTATATAGTTTTAGTATTGTAGATGTTCATATTTTTTATAAAAATTTGGTCAAACTTGTGTAGTTTGATTTTGACCAAATCTTATATGTGAAGTAAAAAGAAATGGAGGGAGTATGTCTTGGCTACCATCGGAGAATGGAATTTATCTGCAGCTGGCACTCACATCCTGATTTGCTTTTTCCAGATTTGGATTCTACCAGAATGTCCGAAACTGCTCACACCTCTGCTCGGCAAACTACGGGTTGTGAATCTGGACGATCTTCCTGAAGGATGTGATATTGCTTGGACAATGTTCATTCTTGAAGCCGCACCCTTCCTGGATTACCTATGCATCACAGTATGGGATCATTGGTGCATCATGGAAACTGACAGGAAGCTTCGGAAGGCACATGGCTATTGCGAGAAAGAAAATGTGGAGTGGAAACCATCTGTTTCTGAATTCAAGCATAAGCATCTGGCTAAGCTCACCATCTACGGCTTCCAACCCGACTTCAACTTCGTCGGATACATCAATCGTGTCGTCGAAGTTGCAGTGAACTTGAAGGAAATATCTCTGCACGACAGGAAGTCATGCAATAGCTGCGGGAACTTGGATCCCAAGATCAAGGTTAGCCCGCCAAAGTGTTCGCGGACTCGGGAGGAGAGGGAGCTTATTACAGAGGTGTTGGGGCTGGCTTCATCTGAGATGGTTTACTTCCGGTTCTAATTGCAATCCCTCCAATTAAGTACTATTCAGTAAACTATCTGAATAAACCGAGGCTCTCTTCAGGATAAAAGAAGTGATTGGCCAAAAACTACCACTTTAGAGATTTGCATCCCACTGAACTATCACTTTTTAAAAAGTGACCGAAAACTATCAAAAAAGTTTAATTTTGGTTTCCAGATAAGTCAACCTGTGGCTTGACAGGCTTTAGAGCTGATGCTTGGTACGTATATTGTACTGTAGTCAGGTAGTCAGTAGTTGATATGCACGCTTACATCTTTATTATCCTATTATCTTGAAATAGTGTGACAAGTTAGATGCATTGTAATGATTTTGGTCCCACCCTGATATGATAACAATTTGTGTCCGTGGCAATACTGATTAGAAACAACTGGTGCATCAGATTTAGTCCTGGGTATTGTTTGGAAGTTTCTACTGTTGAGCCACCACTGAGATGTTCATTGGGAACACGCACGAATGGTGTGACCGTGAGCACCAAATTTACACATGAGCTTCAAGTATAATTGTACAACCTTATCGTCAATTACAAGGGAGTGCTCCCTGTTTTGATCCTTTATTTGTATATAAATTTAGTTAGAAAGTGCACTTGGGATGTCCAACTGAACTTTGTGAAAGGCTTTCAGGATTGGGTGCTCTTACCTCTTAATGTAGGTTTAGGGACGCAGGTGGACGTGTCCGCAAAGCCTAGATCTGTCTGCATTGATCTTTTTTTATCACCTTTTTTATAGCAGCAGAGATTAGCTTATTTTTGGCAGCACGGACGTGTCCACCTGCATCCTTACTCAGGGTGCTAGCTTCCCCCACGATGCCAAACAATGGACAAAATCATTGTTTTGACCCTTTTGAGTAACTTTAGCACAAAACCTCAAGGAAAACTTTAGACGATTTGACCCTTTTTTAAAACGCCTAGCATCCTGGTATTTTTGCTATAATATGCGACGTGTGGCACTAATCATTTGGGACAATTAGTTAAGCTTTCATTGGCCAGTGCTCGGCGTTGGAACCTAGCTGCGAGAGGGTACACACGGCACGGCATCCACCGGCGTGAACAATCACGCTAACTAGCTACTTCTTTCCTCCCGTAATATAAAAATATTTTTAACATTAGTGTAGTGTTAAAAAACATTTTTATATTTTGGAACAGAGGGAGTAGCTAGCAAAAAACATGTGTATGTGCCCGATGCTATGCTGCCAAAAACTACATACACATCGTATAGAAAAATACTATCCAGCCGACGCACACAAACCCAAAGAGATTAGGATCGAGCATGCAATTGCGATGTAATTTCTCTTCTCTGCCTAGTTTTGTTCCCACGTGCTCCCACACCGCAACGGATCAGCCGCTCGGAATCCTCGCTTCACCGTCTATATAAACCTCCATTATCGTCTCATCCAACATAATCATCACCAAGCAGACCGATCCAGCTTCAGCTATCTATCTAGTGGCACTAGCAGATCGATGGCGATGGTGGTGGGAGGCATGGGCGCGGGCGACTTGGCATGGTGGCTGGGCCTCGTCTTCGGCGCGGCCCCGCTGCTCTGCCTCGCCGTCTGGCACTCCGCCGACGCCTGGTACCGCGCCGCCTTCTTCCTCAGGCACAGCGGCCGGCGGCGCCTCCCGCCGGGCCACATGGGCCTGCCCTTCCTCGGCGAGACGCTCTCCCTGCTCTGGCACTTCAAGCTGGCGCGCCGCCCGGACGCCTTCATCGCCGGCAAGAGGCGTGCGCACGGGGCCGGGCCGGCATCTACCGGACGCACCTCTTCGGCTCCCCCGCCGTCATCGTGTGCACGCCGGCCGCCAACAAGTTCGTGCTCCAGTCCGCCGACAGCTTCGGCGTGCGGTGGCCCATGCCGGAGCTCGTCGGCCACACCTCCGTCGTCAACGTCGAGGGCGCCAGCCACGCCAGGCTCCGGGGGTTTATCCTTGCCGCCATCAACCGTCCCAGCTCGCTACAGACTATCTCCACTGTTGTGCAGCCGCGTGTCGTGGCGGCGCTAGCGGCGTGGGCCAACATGGGGACCATCGTCGCCGCCACCGAGATCAAGAAAGTAAGAAATCATAAGCCAGTTCAGTTCACCGTGAGCATGCATGCATGCGTTTTTCTCCATGTCAGTCAGTCTGTGTCGACCTTAGTTTACTCCTTACACTGGAATTACATTGGACAGGTGACGTTCGCCAACATCTGCAAGATGTTTATAAGCATGGAGCCGTCGCCATTGACGTGCCAGATCGACCGGTGGTTCGCCGGCTTGGTTGCTGGCCTCAGGGCATTTCCCTTGGATTTTCCAGGGACGGCATTTCATGGTGCTCGCAAGGTATATATGTTCTCATCTTGCTCTTGTTTACAAGTTTATTTAGACTAGCATACTGTACTAAATTAATGGCTTGTGTAGTGCCGTCGGAAGCTCAACGCGGTCTTCAGGCAAGAGCTCGAGGCAAGGAGGAAGGTGGACAAGGAGTGCGACGATCTGATGAGCGGGCTGATGCACATGGAGGACGAGCAGGGGAAGAAGCTGAGCGACGAGGAGGTGGTGGACAACATCGTCTCCCTCGTCGTCGCCGGCTACGAGTCCACCGCCAGCGCCATCATGTGGGCTACCTACCACCTAGCCAAATCCCCCGTTGCCCTTGCCAAGCTCCGAGAGGAGAACATGGCATTGAGCGAGAGCAAAGCCGGCTCACCGTTGATGATCACCCACGACGACCTCCCGAAGATGAAGTACACAGCGAAGGTGGTGGAGGAGACGATCCGGATGGCCAATATCGCGCCCATGGTGCACCGTGTGGCCAACAAGGACGTGGAGTACGGCGGGTACATGATTCCGGCAGGGTGGTCGGTGCTGGTGTGGGTGAGGTCGCTGCACACTGACCCCAACTTCTACCATGATCCCCTCACCTTCAACCCCGATAGATGGGATGTAAGCACATTAACTATACCTGGTTATGTCATCGATCATTCATCAGCTAGCTAATGGCAGCGAAGAAACTAATGGATGAATCAATGGACGCATGCATGCAGGAGCCGGCGAAGCCAGGGACGTACCAGGTGTTCGGTGGCGGCTACAGGATCTGTGCCGGCAACATGCTCGCAAGGCTGCAGCTCACCATCATGTTGCATCACCTCTCCATTGGATACGAGTGAGTGCTAATATATTAACTAAACTCTTATTTATGCATATAATCACCACCATAATATATATGTGAGCAATATAACTCATTTGATAGTTAACAGCATATGTGATCATTTTATTCAGATGGGAGCTGTTGAATCCGAATGCGGAGATCGGTTACCTTCCACACCCAAGGCCGATGGACGGCGCAGCCATGGCCTTTCTGAAGTTCAGGCCCAACGCATGATCAAATGGCAATTCTGGTCAAATGAACCAGTCTAGCTATTGTAGTGCATGCATGCATGTATGTTAGCAAATTTGTGAGAACTGCATCAAAGTCTGTTTTTTAAAAGAGACATTGTTGAGAATGCGGCGTTGTCTCTATAACTTTTTTTTGTTGAAACGAGGCAAAAGACTTGCCATTTTCATTAATTAAGAAGAGAGTAAGAATTTTCTGGTTAATTGATGAAAAAGCGGGCTAAAACTGATACAGCCCAACCCACATGATATGGTAATCACTGGCCAACCTGGCCACTGACATGAAACATGACATGACGACACATGCCAACAAATGGCCATACACGCAAGCAAACGACAGCTCCGACTTTCACAACGAGCCTCACAAGAAAATATGTGGGTCTTGTGCCGATCGTGCGCTCTGCAAACGACAGATGCATGGAACAAGCGGCGGATGACTCAAAGTATAAGCAAACACGGCGTTGTACCGTAGCGTGTGCTTCACATCAGAAAGTATCTTCCAGGCTACTTTCACCAAGGCGACAGGCCAAAACTAAAATTGGTGCCTTGTGCTAGTGAGAAATCTTGGAAAAAGCCACCGGCCCGTTTCAACCCTTCAAAGCCCCAAAGGAAGGAAATTCTCCAGCGGATTGTGAACACGTTGTTCTTCCCTGAAAAAGCATGTTAGGGCATGTCCAATGCTTAGCCTCAGTGTGATGCCCCATTAGCCATGTTCGGATGAAGAAACGGGATCTTCTGTAGAAAGCGGGTGCTTGAAGAGAAAAAATGTGGCGCAATGCATAAAGCTGAAAAAGTTGAAGTGAAGAGTAGAGATGCATGTATAGTGGGAGTCTATATTTTCTATTCCTTAATGAGGCCCACTAGTGGTAGCTTGCATTGAAGAAAAACAATCAATGTAGATGTCTCAACCTACGTTTTCTCACGGGGCATCTGTATGCATACGCCACCTTTGTACATGCCCTTAGAGAAATAATTGACTGGTTTAATTAGGTTAGGGTGTTAGATGTATCAAAAATTATATTAGGGGTAAAATGGCGGAAACCTGGTACTATAGGGTGTATAAAAACCTAATTATCTCTATTTTTTAGCCCATGCCGGAAGGATTGGCTGATGATTTTGTTTTCCCATGTCAATTTGGCTGTGTACAGAAACTATACAGAGAGCATTTGATCGCCGTGAAAAAATATACTAGCTATTTGTCAGTGCGTTGCAACGGCGGCATAAATATTCTAGTAGTTCAATATTAATCATGTTCAGGAAAACATGATCATCAAAAATACATGTGCTAGTCTTATAAGCTAGACTAGGGATCTTTATGGTGTTTATGTTTTCACATGTGTGACTGAGTTTTCCACCAAATCTCACATTCAAGGACGATTGAATTTAGGGCATATACAATGGTTGATAAGATAGTTTTATCTTAAGTCTTGCATGTAATTTAGAGATGACAAAAAAATGTCCATAATAGGTCATCTTTTAGCCTTATCTTCAATAACTAGCTATTCTTAAAAACGTGGTGAGACATATTTTGCTAAGACATCATCTCTTGTCTTCTTAAATAAGAAAAGACAAGCCATTTCTTATAAGTTCTCTCTCCTCCACCTTATCATTTATCCTATATGGCACTCCTAAGATAGCACAATTGTACATGCCCTTATATCACAGAAACATAAAATTAATTATGAACATGGAAATAGAATAATAATCACTTTATTATCACCTCTAGGGCATATTTTCAACAATATTCTAGGGTCCAACTTCCTTCCTTGCGTATATATTCTGTCATCAAAAGCTTTGATCTTGTTGGAGGGGCCGTGAGGGCAAGGTCTAAAAAGTTTCCATTCTAAGCCCTCCATTAAAAAATGCTTTACAAAATGGTCCAAGGAGCAGGGGAGGGGGGGGGGGCTGCCCCCCCCCCCTCCCCTCGAGATAGTCGTTGCTCCGTCAGTGTACATAAAAGATGATCCATAACTTTGCATTCCGATCGATTGATTTTATCCCAAAATTAGAGACGATGTCGGTTTTCCTTACCTAGGGTAGGGTTTAAATGAACCAACTTGTCATAATTTCCCCAAATAGAGACGACAGATATCTGGAAGGCCCCCCTATGATCTACTAAGTGCTTACTTATCCTCTTAACAAACTTTCAAAATGAAGATGTAATTTTCATTAATGCAGCAGGGCTTTGCAAATTGGACATCGTGCATTGACCTGTCTCTTTACCTATGTCCCGACGCAACTGGTGGAAGAGGTGGGTAGAAGGCAGCACCACCACCTCCTCTCAGCTGCGAAATCCTCTATGCAGACCACACAAGTCGAGTAGGCACTGTCCACCTCAGTTGCCAGCCCTCTTGGCGGGTACAGCGCCATGGGAAGCTCTAGGCGGAGTGCCGTGATCCATGTGCGCAAAATACAAAGAGCCTTCGAGGAGGATGCACACTTCCACTATCAAGATTGAACCTCCACAGATAGTCGCGATGATGGTAAGCTTCTTCAATAGATCATTGCCTTGTTCCCGAAGTTTATCAAAATGGTCCAAGGTTGGGGGGCACCCCCCCCCCCCCAAGGTAGTTAATTCGAACACAAGAAGCAAGTCACGGATGAGCAAAGTAGTCAGCACCAACATACCTTACAGGGCATGGAAACACATGAAAAAAATATAGTATTTGAAGCCCGTGTTGTCTTTTCCCTTTTTTTCGTTTAGGTTTTTCTGGACAGGTTTTGTTTGGGCTTTTATTTTCTCTATTTCTTTTTCATTTTTTAAAAACCACATGAAAATTTTCAAATTCATGATTTTTTTGTTTTGAAAATACACAATAATTTTTAATTTCTTGATATTAAAAAAATGATGGTATTTTTTCAAATTCATAACTTTATTTTTATCAGATTCAGTTATTATTCTTAAAATCCACAAATTTTTTGTATTCGTGAACTTTTTAAAAATTCATGTTTAAAAAAACCAATGAACTTTTTTTTCAAATCCATAAACTTTCTTTCAAGATCCATGAACTTTTTCGAAATTCATGCTTCTTTTTCAGAAAAGATGAACTTTTTTTAAGTTCAAATCCGTGAACTTTTTTGGATTACAAACATTTTTTGATTTTATTGCGAATTTTTATGGGTTTTTAATTTTTTTTTTAAAGTCAGTGATTGATCGGTCAACTGTCAACCGGTCAACCATTGACAGAAAGCGAACGAGGCGAGCGACACATCGCACGCTGATGGGCCGGCCCATATCTGCACGCGCGTTGGCGCCAGAACCCCTAACCGGCGCATTTTTGCGCTGATTAGGAGGTCTCTGAAGATGGTATGTCTTGTTACTCTTACTCTGCGTGCCTGGTTGCCACTGTTCAAAGGCAGCAATCGGTTCCAGCACATGAATGCAGCACACTCAGATTGCACCACCATAAAAAGCAAGAGAAGAAAGTGTCCAGCGCAACAACTTCCCCAAGTAACGGTGTTTCCATCTCAAGCTCAGGCTATTTTCTTTCAACTCATTCAGAGACATGCTTTCTGAACTATCAACTACAGAAATAGCCTGTAACTTATATAGCATACAAAAAGATGGAGTATCTGTTGGGTCCAAGTTCGACACACACACAAAAAGCAGCAAGCTACCTGTGAAACAGCAAAACAAAAAACGGCACAAAAGAAAAGGTTCTTGATAGGGGCATTTTGTATTCCTTAAACCATCAGCACAGCTAAATCGCCAACTAGAACACTGGGAACAAAGTCACTGACTTGAACAACCCCAGCACAGACCCAGTGTGAACTTGGAAATTTCATGAGCCACTTGGCTGCAAGAGCGGTAACAACAGTCCACCACACATCTACATTTACCACGGGCAAATGGGTCTCAGGAACCGAAAGACCAAATTACTACTGCCCCACACCCCACTCAGGAGAACCACGAAAATGCATGGGAAAGAAACAATTGAACTTCTAACATATAATTACAAGATGGCTTCCACATACTACACCCCAATTAAACAGTTCATCTCAATGTTAACTACATAAGGCAATCTATCTCACAAACCGCAGCCCATACCCCATCCTCATGATAAAATGTTCGGCATTGATCTATCTTGCAAACCCAGCCAACAGATCCACCAGTTCAGCACACTTGGATATAACCGCCACGCCGCCGAGCACTACTTGTATATATGCGGTAGCGGAGGCTTGCTTATTCACCTGAGATTTACTCCTAGCTTGCCTGCTTATTCACCTGTGAGTACCTCAAGTTTGCATACTGGGCAAAATGTGCCCCACTGCGTCAGCCAGGGATCAATACACTCCACATGAAATTCTGTAGAAAAATTGTTGACCACAAGATAGTTAGGGAATTATCAAAAGTAAGAAGTTTCAAGCATAATCGCTGACAGTGGAAATCATTGCCTGGCTCTAACATGAAACGAAAGTATTCTTATGTAAGAATGAGCGACAAATTTTGAAATGTAGATATGTTGCCTATGTAAAACATTGGACATCGCATGAGCACTTCAAATTGTGCAAGACAAATATAGGACACTAAACTAGATTTTGTCATGTGACATGGCTAAACAAATATGCCAAACATGGTCTTCAAAAATTCCCTTTAGTCAATTGTGGCTTTTATGCATTACTCCATCTGTCTGGATATGTGTTATATAGGGCAGATTTTGATTGCTTAAGACAAGGCTTTAACCAACAATTGGTCCATTAGTGCAGTCTATGTGACGTGCATTCAGAACTACGTACTTACTTACGATTGTGATTCTGTCTCAAATAAACCACATATTAATGAAGTAAATCGCTGGTCAAAGTCTTGTCTTAACCAATCAAAATATGCATCAAGACAGAGGGAAGCACATATTGATTCATTTCTTGAAAACTACACTCCTTTTTTGGCTAAATTTGAGAAAACTGCGCCTTTAAGATAAAGCTGTGACACTTGATTCACAAAATTACTCCTTTTGAATCTGGGGTGGAACTTAGATCCGCCCCCTCCTAGCAGTGACACCAAAAGAATGGCACACAAGCAGCGTAGACTAGCTTAATGTAACAACCCAGTCTCTTTTTCCGTCACTACCATGTAGGGCCCATAGGTGAGTTCCCTCCAAGACTAGAAAAAAGGTATGGTGTATTCAAACAAGGGTCAAAGGAAAGTACAGTTTGTGAAACTTGATGCTAAATCTGTGTTATCTTGAAATTCAGCAAAAAACAATCTGTAGTAAATTTATTCTTGAAGGTATATATTTGCATTTCCAACAACAGAAGCAGTGGCCATGTTTGCATGGGAGAAGTCTAAGCATGTCACCATTATCATAGTCTTCTAAACAAATGGCACAGGCTTCTTCACAATTGTTGCCACTTGAGCAGGGAGCTTTATATACCACAGAAGGAAGCTTTTCCACCACATGCTTCTTGATGTAAGGTGGGCGATTATCAACTCCATGGCGTAAAAGTCGGCAGTTCCGGGCGAAAAGAAATGAAGCTACAACTGATATGATGACAACAAGTGATATGAACGACATCACCAACACTGTCCCTGCAGTCTCATCCATCGACGAGTTTATGCAGCACTCACCATCTTCACCTCTAGCAAACTTCTTTAAAGTTTCCCCAGCCATTTTGGATACGAATACCGCAGGTATGTGTATGCCCTCAGGATCACCAACCACTAAATTAAGAGAAAGGAGGAACTAAATATCCTGCAAAGTATCTCCAACAAGAACTAAATAAATGAAAACTACAAAAATGTATTTCTGAACACCATTAGCACAAAGTCATTTAGCCGTGTCCTATGTTGGTAGCAAGACTTAACCTAACGTTGAGTTAATGACATTCTCATTGATATCAGGAACCTGTCTGTTTGCCTTCAAAGCGCCCCTTGATGAAAAAAAAAAGGGCAACCTGGTGCATGTAGCTCCCGCTTGCGCAGGGTCCAGGGAAGGGTCCGACCACTTTGGGTCTATAGTACGCAGCCTTTCCCTACATTTCTGTAAGAGGCTGTTTCCAGGACTTGAACCCATGACCTCATGGTCACAAGGCAGCAGCTTTACCACTGCGCCAAGGCTCCCCTTCAAAAGCGCCCCTTGATGGCTTGTAAATAATATGGCATGCTAGGGTTAGTTCAGCTATGTGTTTCTAGTGATAGCAAATTAGAACAAAATTCCTTTTCTTCAGACTAGTTAAAGTTCATAAGAAGTAATTGCATCCAGACCTTTTGTTATGTTTTATCCATACTAACAGAGAGGAGAAGATGAGCACTAGAGATATATCTATTGCACGGCTCAACATCTAATATGATAGCGATCCTCTGAGTCTGTTTGGGATCACAAACACTTTTACGGTTTTCTCTGTATTTAACATATTCACACACTTGTGTTGGCTAAGCATTTGGAATTGTAGCAGGCCAGAAGAAGTGCCACTAACTTACAGTCAACATCACAGAACTACCGAACGGAGTACAAATAGTGACCAAATAGCCATATGACATTAGAATTCTAGTAGAACACTAACAGGGAGAACTGTAAGTCAGTGTTCACCTTCGACCCCCCAGCACAAACAGCTTTAATTACTACATTTTCTTAACCAATTATCTGATGTTTGGTTCAATTTCAACCTAAGTATAGTTGTACATACCAAAACATAAACCAATTACCACGGAATCCAACTGTGTGCTTTGAATCATAATTTGGCAGGCAGTGGAAGCCAATTCCATTCACCAAGTACGCATCTATTTAGTTTCAAGCTAGCTTCAGATCAAGAGAACCAGCTACCGAGTGTCCAAGTGAACTGACACCGCTGAAACAGTAGATCAGCATAGCAGGGGAGAGGGGGAGAGAGGCACTCACTGGAGTAGAGGCTGGCCTTGTCCTCGTCGTCGTGGACGAGGGCGGCGTCGAAGCCGGCCCGCTGCGCCGCCCGCACCTTGCCCTCGAAGCTGCAGTTCCCGCGCGCGATCAACACGAACGCCATCCCGCCGCTCCCGCCGGGGGCGCCCCTGACGGGCGCGCACGCGTCGGCGGGCTCCGCGGCGCGCAGCGACCCGCATATCCCGTCGCCGGTCACCCGGGGCCCTGCGCCGACGGACGGAGCTCAGAAAAGAGGGGTTTTTTTGGGGGGCGGGAGGGGACAGGGGGGCCCGATTGCTCACCGAAGCGCGCGGGGGCGTCGACGAAGGAGGCGGCGCCGAGGCGGACGAGGGCCGCGCAGGGGCGGGCGGCGGCGCAGGCGCAGGCGACGGCGAGGGCGGCGAGGAGGAACACGGGGAGGCGGCGGCGGGGGCTCATCGCCAGGAGGCCGGCCTCAGCAGCAGGGCAGTTTCATTTCTCTCTGCTTTCTTTTCGTGCGCTTTTCTCCCTCTTTCTTTTCCCCATCGGATCGGCACTAGCATTGTTCTCTGCTGCTGAGGTTGCTAGCTGCTACTATAGCATTTTTGTCTTTTGCTATGGGGATGGATGGGGAGGGGAGATGATCTACAAGTTGTTCGATCTTTCTTTTTCAAGAGCGAGAGAGCAATCTCCACAAATAAAATAACAATTTTATGAGCATCTTGGTAATAAATGATAATTATGCACTTGCATCAAAATAGAAGCTTTTTTAGGGGCATCAAAGTAGAAGTAACTTGAAGCATCTACGACCGGGGCGCCCTAAGAGCATCTTCAACAACTCCTCTTTCCCCGATAAAATCATGATATCTGGGCGGGTCAAAAAAAGTGCTTTAACTGGTTTATGAACAATAGTCTTTTTGGAGCATTAATTTTCTTTTTTGCACGGACCTACATGAATGTCATGTCCTCACAAAAATCTGAGGAAGTGAAAACATTCATCAATGTTTATCACAAAAAAAACATAACTTTTTATTTTTTTTTTAAAAAAATGGATTTTATTGTTCACTAGAGAGCATGTGAGCTCAGTTTTCAAATACTTCGCGTCCCGACAGTTCCCTTTCCCCAATAAATTATTCATGATCACCAATAAAAGCAACCCATCTTTCCCTATTGGGGGGAGGGGGTATACTGCCAAGTCAGTGTGTCGCCATCCACATGACCATCGCCGAAGCACCACCGGACCGCCGTCGCCGCCACTGGAGCACTGTCACACCATCGTCGACTGATTGACAAGTGGGTCCTAGATGTCAGGTTATCTACTGAGGAATTGGATTATTGGGGACTTGCTAGAGCGTTCATTGCAAATAAACAGAAACGTGCTAGTGGGGAGCCCCAATAGGTGATTATTATGGGAGTTTATCCGATCCTGATAAGTGCCACACGTGTGACACGAACATATGGTAACTTCGAATGTTTTTGATGGCAAGTTCAGTGACGCGAGGATGACAACTTTCTTTTTGGATGACAAGTTTTTTAGGGTTTGTTTTTTCTTTTCGGATGGCAACTTTAATTGTAAAAACATCAACGCCGGATTGTTTTGTGCCACACGTGTGGCACTTATCATTTGAATTTTTTTAGCTATTGGAGATGCTCTAAATGCGCATGCGGATAATCCGGATAAAAAGTAGACACCCAACAAACTCAGCCCAAATGTTTGTGCTATCCGCGCACCTCTTGTATCCAACAAATATGTGGGACGACTTTGGTGCCACCAGACGCGTCCTATACATCGGACCAGCCCACCCGGGCAAAATCCCCTCCCCATACCTACCCCGGACCAAACTTTAGCCATTCTTCTCGTCCACTTCACTTTCAATCTACTCCAAACCCCCCTACACACACACCAGTTCCTCTCCAGACGTCTTCGGTTATATCTGACATGACTAACATTAGATATGAGTCTGGTCGGTCCGGTTCCATCAAATGGGAGGGGATTTTGGAGGATGGCTGAGATCCATCATCGGAGTCGGCCCATCATGGATCCACCAGTAGTGCATCTTCTCTACCACTCTGGATAGCACCCACTAGTGGTGACGTGTCTGGCGTAAGCTTATGCTATCACCACATCAGTTGCGCCCTGAGGAGGGCCCGACTCTTAGCAGTGTGGTCGGCATACGTGAGCCAAAACTACAACCTCAGTGACCATGAATGAGCAATATATGAGAGTACATAGACTGAATCAATAGAAATGTAGATAGGACCATATATGTGATTCGTAGATGACCATGAGTGAACTATTGTTTTCAAACACTAGTTTTTATTATATCTACATTTTTAATTAAACCATCTTCTGCGAAAATTTGATTCTTAGCACGGGCTCAGATGCTCCCGATATCCCGGGCATAGCTTTATCTCGAGATCGCAGCGCTAGCTAGTATTTCACTCCCCTATATCTCGCGTATTTGCTCAAAAATAAAAACAGACCCGCCGCATTTTATTGTTGTTTGTTGGGGAAGCGCCGTCCCAGTCCATAAGAAAGGCCAACGGCCGTGATGTTTTCCTGGGCCTTACTGTACAGGCTTTCCACCTCAGCCGGCTCACTTCGTCTTCCTCACGACCCCACCTAGTTTCATTTGTGGGTTGTCTTAAAAAAACTGTGGATCCCAAGGGAGTCAAAACTTAAAGGGTGTTTGTTTATAGAGACTTATTGGTTTAGGGACTTAAAAAAGGTCTTTTTTAGTCCCATCTAAACCAAATAAAGGGACTTATAAGAATTTAAAATGGACATTTAAGACTTATGAAAGAAGATCCTCAAGGAGAGTCTTTTTGGGACTTTTAGTTGTAACATGATCTTTTAGTCCATGTTTAGTCAGAGGAACCAAACATGTAGGGACTTAGACTAGCGACTTTTAAGTTGAGACTAAAAAAGTCTTAGGACTTATGAACCAAATAGGGCCTTAATCCTAGCTCAGGTCTAATCACACTCCGTAAATTCGTGATTATTGCTCCAACGCATTCGTGATTCAGGATGCAAGTGGACAGGTCTGCAACGTGTCCGCCATCTTCCGCACTGTCCGCAAGCGCTAATTGCAGGATTAGCAACGTCCGCGAGTTAATCTGCCGCCTGTTGTGCCAGGCCGACATATGCGTCCGCGAGTTAATCTGCCGATTGTTGCTATGCAAGTATGCAACTAGCTGCTCGCTGCTAATGCACGCTAGCTGTTAAGACTTCCAGCAACGGATGAATAGGCTTGCCACAGAATAATTTTGTTGGCGAACTTTTCTATAAACTGAACAACAAACACCTGTCAGAAAAGGCCAATATGCAGTGTTGCTTAGTCTGTGTTGTATCAATTTTAGAAGCTGATATGATCAACTTTGCATACTAGCTGCTATACACATCTAGATTTTGCTGTGACTAGTTATTCTAAGCACACAAGCTCAACCCCATGTAATTTCATCTTCGACAATTATTTTAAACACAAGTTTTACCATGAATAATTATTCCAAATACAGATAAATAGCCAAAAGTAACATATCATCTTCAACAGTTCAAAATATTAATTACATCAAATGAGCCTTCAAAATTCAGAATTTCTCGTGTGAGTTCCTCTTTCTTGACACCTCTTCATCCCTGCTTCTTGGTTCTGCACATGAACACCTGTTTTGAGCCATCGATCTTCCTAATTAATTAAGCAACATCAAACTAAAATTAACCTGAATTACTCTAGGATAAAATATTTAGCACAACAGATGCAATGGACACAAACCTTTTCCCCTTCAACTGTTTCAGGCACATCCCCAATGGCAATGTGCTGCACCAGGCCTTCCGCAATAGCTGCCTTTACATGTTTGATCTTTAGACATGTCAGTGATCATTCTGATAACCTAAGAGAATCAACATAATTCACAGTTCCGTGGAAAAAAAACATAATTCATAGTTGTGAGGTTGCGAACAGAGAACAAGAAGTAAAAGACTGACGTTTGATTATCAGTTCACAATGTGGATTTACCTCATCGCGTACTTGTGAATTGAGTGCTTTAACGCACTCATCCTAGAAGGACACGACGTTCTGTCTGGTGGCGCACTCCCAATACATAACCTGAATTTTCAATCAAAGTATTTCCATAAGTATTCTCCCTAAAAAACCCAACTGAAATCAGTGTCGGCCGAGCAAAACTACATAGTTACCCCCGGACATCACACACAAACCAGCAAATTTTCTATTTTTGTGCTGAAAACGTATGTACAAATATGAGAGCAGAACACACATCACAGAGCAGAGCAACCTCTAGGGAATTTCATCAAGTACAGTTAACCGGAATAGAATTCAGTGCATAGCTCTTTGTCCAACCCAGTGCCTCGAGGTTTGACCTGCTAGTTGGCTGCATAGACCGTATCGAAGAAGGCTCCCTCGACGGGGCATGTCGCACTGCGGCCTCACCGGGCTTGCGCCACTGACTTGTTGCCCTCACCCGAATCCAGCATTTGAGTTCGCCAGCGCAGCAGGATTGGCATCACGCGGCGGTACCAGCTCCAGAGGGACAGAATCTGGATGTTCTCGGCTGTCAACAAACTCCATTCGTAGTTGAAACCTACAAGTCATGGCCATGGGCGGTGGCGGACGCGGTGTCAGCTTTCGGGTGTGTCCTATGAGCAAAAATGTCGGAAATCGTTAGATCTCCAGCGAGGAAGGGTGCACTCACCGGTTGACGGCATCTAGCAGGGACTCTAGCGCGACACCTTCCATCGTCGACACGTCGGAGCAAGCACATGCCTCGGCAGGTGGGAAGTGGCCTGTACTAAAAATTTGTTCCATGGCTCAGCCAAAAAGGGCGACGTTCTGGTCGACGGACCAGGAAGACCACGTGCGCCGTGGCGTCCCTTCTTACGCCCTGGGCCCACGAAACACGCACTGTTTCATACAATATACGTGTTGTATCCTCTTTTTTCGTTGTTTCTGTTCAGACGCGTCAGACTGATTTTTTGGAATACCAAGACTGGAACGAACGCTAGCGATTTCAGGAGCAGCTGAGCCCGAACACTGAATCGCTGCGTCCTATCTTCTGGCCCATAGAAATGGGTGTGGACTTGGAAGCGGGTTCGGGAATAAGCAGGTGCATGCAGAAGTAAACACTACCAGGAGGGGTCGTGGGAAGGCAAAAAAAGTATATGCCTACACGACGTAGGAGAAACCAGCCTACAACAATACGCAGTGCAGGGTGTTACCATCCCCATCCTGCTCAATGAGAGGGTTGTGCCATCAACTTTAGGGTCTTGATGACAACTGACAAGACCTCTCACTCGTATATTTGTACTAAACTTTCATATTTGCTTATAATTTATTTACTTAAAAGTACAAACTTGACTATTGTGTGTTTCTTATATTGTTCTTTGATATACATTTCTAATGTTTGTCATTGAAAAATACACACACCATGCCAAATTAAAATAATATGTTGTAAAATAAGCTATTTGTCGTCAAACATGTAAAGAAACACAAGTTCATAGCTTCATGGATTTCGCATGGCATTTACATCAACTAGATAATACCCCGCGCGTTGCTGCGGGACATGTTACATGTATCCGATGCTATAATAGGTATATGAATATATGTGTAATTAGGGGTGCACTTGGTTTGCCAGATAGATTTAGGTGACCACGGGTATATGCAACCGAGGGCTAGAAATGGCCATTTTTCTGCTTGGTTGAGAAGATAAGAAGTGGCTATAGGTAGCCAACTTTGTATTTTGTGTTGAAAGCATAAAAGATGGATAATTTGTTGAGATGACCTCTTCACTATGATATGGTATGTAACTGGTTCATAACAATCGCTTGAGAGTGCCAAATACATAGATTAGATGAAGGTGTAGGATACAGTCGCACATGCCCACTAAACCCGTCGCACACATTCAGAGTCTGGGATTCATAATCTGTTGATTCTTCATAAAAAATTAACAGAGAGAAAGTTAATTCAGACAGGAGAAATAGAAATTTATGGAGAGTACATCGCCGCCTAGCTCCTGGCCGTGGCCTCACTTTCGTGCACCTGTAATCAAAGGAGAAAAAATAGTACAATGCCCTGCAATCAAAAGGAAGGGATTATGCATGTACGGTTTATCTAGTTTTTCTCAGGCTAGAAATGGAAGCCGGTGCGCTGCCACTGGAGCATGCTTTGCTCCAGGGGATCCCGTCAGTGTCGGCGCCGAGGAACCCCATCTCATCCGCGCGCCGCCCCGGAGGTCTTCTCCGACATGCCGGCTTCCCTGCCCAGACTCCGCGCCGTCTCCGCCAGCCGCGGCATGTCCGCCGCCACATCGCCGCCCACCACCTGCACCACCACGCACACGCACCACCTCGCCCCCGCTCCGGCGCTCCTCCATGGGGTCGGACGGGGCCAACGGCGGATGCGCGTACGGCAGCGCCGTCTCGCTGGGACTAATGGCCCGGGACTCCATTGACGATGATCTTCGAGAAAAATAATATGAACCGATTCCGGCGGATCGACCGACGGGTGGACAGAATGGATAGGCATGGCTCGATCCCCCGGCGAGCGCGATTTACAGTTGGAGACTCACCTGGATCCTGTGCTGCCGCTCTCCATGCTATTGTGTAGCCGCCGCCTCCGCCGGCCGATTCCCTCCGGACGCCGCTACATCCCGATCTACGGAGGGGAGAAGCCGGGTTTGAAGCAGACTACAGAAGCCACCATCCTCATATAGCAGTATATAGTACATCGGGGTGAGGATGTAAAAGGAGTTTTGATTTCTAGACTTGAAGTCCAATTGAGTAGAGACTTATTGATTCACGGAAGATGAAAGGAACAATCAGGATAGGGAACGACACAGTTGTTTCAATAAAAAATTAAGTCAAAGTGGCTTTTGATCTGTTCGAGTGGGTAGAATTGGAGGAGACAGAGAATTGAAGAGAGGACGTACAGCCCAGCCATAATAACAAATCGGGAAGGCAGCCACAAATTTAAATCACCGGGCAGTAGAGCAAAAGAGGATGACATGGAGGCACGAATAAAATTATTTGGGATCATAGATGACGTGGCTGTATGCGAGTGGTTGCTTAGGTGGATAGCTTGCATGTCAAAAGAAATAAGATAGTAGGGATGAACTATTTAGGTATTATAGATTATAGATTATAGTATATATGTATGCGTTTGTGTACCTTTTAATATTCTTAAATATAGTGGCCCATATGTGTAAAGCATACGAGTTCTACAAATATCTTGATAGTGGTTTCTAGTGTATAATTATGTACAATCAAGTAGACTGTGGTATATACATGTTCTTGTCATTTCAGTAATTTGTTGGAAAAGTTATGTTTGCTTTGAACTTGATATTTAAATGACATTAGACCATATACAATGCGTTCGCTAGTGCACGCTTAATATGGTAATACAATGTGTTTGCTAGTGCACGCTTAATATGGTATCAAAGTCTAAGGTCTTGAGTTCAAGTCCCGACTTTCACAAATTATCTAAAAGTAATGTTTCCTCTCTGAGTCCACATATAGGCCTCTTGAGGCATACTTCTGAGTCCATTCATGTGTTGACTTCCCGCGTCACACATGAGAGGAAGGTTGAAATGTGTATGCAGATTGCCTAGCCCTTTTCATCCGTTCGGGCCTTTGATTTCATTGGCTAGTGCATGGCATCAGAGCCTATTGGCTTGAGTTCAAGTCCTACCTTTCACAATTTATCCAAAATTTGTTGTTGTTCATTTGTGTCCACGTATATGCCTCTTGTGCCGTACTGCAACGAGGTTCAGGGTTCAAAACTCAGCAAACACAATAAATAATTGCAGTCTTCCCTCGTTTCCGTTGCTCATGTCATAACTCCAAAAAAGCATAGACGTGAGGGGGGGGGGGTGTTGGAGTATAATGTCAAATCAATATCATCTTAACCCATAGAAATTAACCCAGTAGTAAACTAAATAAAGAGCCAAAAAAGTTTTAAAATAGATTGTAGGATGTTTTTAGGGGAGAGACTAGAAACCAAAGTAAACTTGCGGTTGTGCCGGTCATATTTGTCTGATTACATGCCTTTCTTGGCCCGTGGTGTAGATTTATTTCTGTAGATTGGATTTTAATAGTACGTGGGTTGAGAACTTCCTAAGCATTCAGGATGGTCACCCTGTTGCCCGACTTATGGGTCAGGTCTTCATGTATGCCTTCATATTGTTTTACTATTTCATTACAACGATTGATGATTGAATCCTCTACGAAGCATGATACCCCTCTTGTTTAACACCATTATAATTGCAATAATGCTACACTTACGGAAAAATTTCTACGGGAGAAGTCTACATGTTGACATGTTGCGCTGCTGTTTCCTGATTTTCTTTGCGCCTCCACCATGATTTTCATCGGGCTAACCAAACGGTGCCAGATCTGTCCGTAAACTGCAGTCCGTAACCAAATGTTCGTAAGTGTACCATTATTGTTATAATTGTGTGAAACCAAGATGGCAGAGGCGGCAAGATGAATTGTCATTTCTCAAATGTTTCTATTCTTTCTTCACACACTTAAACTACCAAAGAAAAAACTTTAAGAACCGCTAACCGCTTGGCTACTCTCCGAAGCGAAAATATCAAATTGCTTCTTATTCAATAATTGAGATGGTGATTATCATGTCTGTCGTGAATCAACTAGTTTATGAACATTTTAGGTGCCAATACAACATCGACGCCCATAAAAGCCAAGATTTAAGAAAACTAAAATTATAGAGGAGCTGATCTACCGTGTGTGTTCCGTGACAAAGTGCGAAAAAAGAACTCCAACTTTTCCTCAAGTTGGTAGCGCAACACAACAATCTTCAAAATTTGCCGAAATTTCACCAAATTCCCCCGGTTTCCAGAAACCCCAACAGCAGAAAAGTTTAAACCCTATCCGCCAGATGCACTGCTCGAGCAGCTGCAAGCCCTCTAACCGTACGCCATGGCGCACGCCGCCGCCGCCGCCGCCGTGCCGCTGCGCCGCCCGCTCCTCCTCTTCCTCCGGCCCGCCCGCCTCCTCTCCTCCGTCGCGCCCCGCTCGTCGTCCGTCCGCGCCTACACGCGCGCCCTCCGCCCCCTCGCCCCCCTCCCCTCCGACGACGAGGACCCGGACGACGGGGACGGCGCGCCCAGCCGCAACGAGAAGAAGCGGGAGGCCCGCCGCGCCGTGAAGTGGGGCATGGAGCTCGCCAAGTTCTCCCCTCCCCAGATCAAGCGCATCGTCAGGTGCCCCCATTTGCAGCCCCCACTTCCGCTTGCCTGGCAGGATTTTCAGGTGATTAACTCTGTTTTTTTTTTCAGGGCCGCGTCGCTGGAGCGCGAGGTGGTGGACGCTCTCATGCTGGTGAAGGTACACCCATGGTTCTGGTAATGAGGAGCTTGCGGTGAATCGCGCAATCGTGACATTTCTGAGTGTTTGTTGCTCTCTGCAGAAATTTGGACCCGATGTGCGCGAAGGAAGGAGGAGGCAGTACAATTACATCGGTATGTATGCTCATTTTTGCACCCCATGCATTTCCTGGACCGCGGAGATTGGGTCTTAGTACTATTCGAATTTTAGAATGAATGCCAGATTTGAGGGATTCCATCAACCTGTAGTATCTTCAGTCTTGTGGTAGTGTGGTTGACTGGTTCTTTCCAATTTCACATCGACCTGTGGGAGCAGGCTAGCTGTTAGATGTCGGAATGCCTTCCTTTAAACAGTTAAAAGCTTTTAATCTTTAGTTTGGTAAATTGGTAATGTAGCCATGTAGATACTGCTAAGTGCTAGGTAATGTAGTCATATAGATGCTGCTAGTGCTAACTAGAGAGGGAGGGAAGGAGGGAGGGAGAAGTCTCGTGGAAAGCACTACTTTCTAGTGGTTGTTTCCGGGCCAATTTCTTGAGCTTTGTCAACTAAGTAATGCTTTTTTAGACAAGCGCATAAACATGCAGGAAAGATTAACTGTAGTTTGAACTTGAGAGGTTGGGTTAAGGCATCCTATGTTGCCCTGTCAGTGTATGGATGCTTTTAAGCGTTTTGAATTATGGCTTAGATGTGCGGTATTGCCAGTAATGCTAAGTTTTTATGAGTAAATCGTTTAGTTCCAAGGAAATATGTATGACCTCAATTTTTTGAAGGATGTTTATTGTATAATGGTCTTTCGCACTTTGGATGTGTTTGGTTTTGAGGCAAAGCAGGCTTTGCCACAATATTGCCATGCCCATGAGTTTTGGCTGCAGTTTGGTTGGACACCAAATATTTGGCTTGCCCATCCCAGCCGGTATCTGCCCATGCAGTTCTTGAAAATATGCGGGCGAGCCGAGGGGCGAGGGCGACGAAAACGGCCGCCAAAATATTGGCTACTAGCATGCTAGCGTCCCCGCATACTACCCTTGTGTGTTACGTGAGCTGGATAATCAATTAGCTAGATCGTATGTGCTGTTACGCTTGGCCAAAAGTGTGCACATGCTGCTTCACTAGGATTTCTTTTAATGTTTGATCATGATGATTTAGCCTACCCCAACTTGTTTGGGACTAAAGGTTTTGTTGTTGTTGTTGTTGTTGTTGTTTGATCATGATGATTTATGGGCTCCTGATATAATTTTGTAAGTTAAGACCTCGGTTGCTGCTACATGGCATGTTAATTGGTTACAGACCAAATTGAGACCCAACCATTTTGCAAAAAATTGGTAGGTGCTCTGGCTACAGTCCAAACAACACTACCAGTTCAAAATCACTAATGCATTGATCATTCAGAAAGACATTATCAGTAAATAATAGCTGCTTCTGGAGGTTATATTTATTCTATATATTTCCCTAAAAAATTAAATTAAATAAGTAAAGAATTAACCACCTCTGAAGGTCAATTTTCGTATATTTGCTATTTATTTTATGTTAATACGTGATCAGTTTCTACCAGGAAGCCTACTTCGCGGTGCACAGCCTGAATTGATGGAAGATCTTATCCATTCTTTGAAGAATGGAGATGAAAGCAGGATACAAGCCTTATTGAGTGAAGTGGCAGACAAGTCAATGCCGATTGAAGATGAGGAAGTGGGGGAGTTAGCTCATGAAGAAGAGGTAGCCAATATTCTGATATTCTCAATATGACTGGATTTACATAGTAAACACTGAACTAATGGTTAAGAATTTCTGAATTTCAATAGGGTGAGGAAAATCAAGAGTATATGGAAATTGCAGATAGATGGTTTGAGGGCCTCGTCTGCCAAGACATTCCAGTTACCAACGAAGTTTATGCGATTCATAATGTTGAATTTGATCGTCAGGTATCATATGCGCACACTTTAAATGTTCATTGGATGGCACAACTAACATGTCAGTTCATGTGTTGACTCGAAGTATGAGATAACAAGGACCTTCTGTATAGCCTAGTCCTGTATAGTTTGCCAAATATAATTTGAATAAAATGCTAAAACCTTTTTTGGAAGATATATAACTGAAGTATCAGAAGTGAGATTCTGGGTCAGTGCGGATTTGTTTTGGGGAAACTGGATCTGTTGAGTCTAGCAACAGTTAGTCTCTCTAGGAATAAGATCCTATTATTAGGAAGGTTCACATTAGTTATGATTTTATTCTAACGGTAGAAGCCAACCTCTATAAAATGAGATGAGTCACTACCATAATCATTAAGCAATGAAGACTATCATCTTTGCCAAATTCATCTTGCACCTGTACGGTATGTTTGGATGGTGGCCGAAGCACACCCTACCAATTTTTTGCCCGACTAAAGTTTTGGTGTTTGCGGATGGTTGCCAATATTTTGTCATGCCAATGCCCCTTTGCCCACTGTAGTTCATTTTTCTTGCCAACGTTGACCAACTCATGGGCTAGCAAAGTTTGACCAGAATTTCGGCTTGCCAAATACTCCCTCCATCCCAAAATAAGTGACTCAACTTTACACTAACTTTGTACTAAAGTTAGTGTAAAGTTGAGTCACTTATTTTGGGATGGAGGTAGTATTTGGTAGACCAATCTTGGACTAAAACCAAGCATACTCATAGTCTCTTCTTATCCAAAGTTTCCCATCCAAGCAACCAGCATATTGGTGGTAGTTACCCATGAGAACGGCTAAGGTGATGCCTTCTCTAGTTAGGGTGGCAAAGCCTTCAACAACAACACCAGCAGCAAACCAGGAAGCTGTGGCGATGCTTCCCATGGCTGCAGCTTAACAGCATGGGAGGCTGACACCACTGCATCAAGTAGCAATGGTGGTGCACCAAGAAACTGCATCGATAGCACTGCATCCAGCCTTAGCAGTAGTGCTGCAGATATTGGTGAAGATAACCCAATACTATCAGAACTAACCAACACCATCTTAACTGCATCGACAGGACTGCATTCAGCCTTAGCAGTAGTGCTGCATCAAGTAGCAAGAGGTCTGCAGTGATGGCAGCACCCCATACACCGGTCGATGTGAGGCTTTCTGCGGTGGTGGCAGTGAGACCTTCCACGGTAGCAGCAGCACTCCATGCGACAGTGGTGGCGATGACAGGGATGCCTCCCTGATGGCGCAGCAGTGCTTCAGGCCATTGGGGCAACGATTTGAGGGGGATGACACCAGTGATAGTGGATTAGTTGTCTCGATCTCTCCATTCAAAGAAAATAGGTGCAGCTCCCCTCTTTATGTAGACGAGGTCAGACCCAAAGTATAATCTAATCATAACTAACCAACACCACCGTAACTGCTAATATGATTGTATCCCCCCCCTCCCAAGTCCTTATCCCAAACATAAACTATGTTCAGCATGTCAGGCTGTCAGTTATAATAGTCCTAGCAGTTTATGCATCTAAGATGGGTATTCACCACCCAAAATATTCTGGTTAAAGAAACTCAAGGGTATCTGTTATGATTCAATGTTTGGATCACTCAGCTTCACGGACATTTTACCAACAGGAACTAAGGAAACTTGTGAGGATAGTCCAAGAGGTCCAAAAAAGCACGCGAGATAAAGATAGCGGAGAAGGATCTGATAAAAAGCTTTCCAGGGCAAAGAAACCACTTATCATGTTCCTTCGCTCCCTTGCAAAGAAGACACTTGAATAGGTGAGCCATACGTTACCCAGGTAGCTTCTAATATGTGTATGTATTCGATTGTGATTATTTTCTCTATATAACTGCAAAGATACTACCTTATGTGAACACATCCAAATGTCTAGCCTTAGCAAAACATCGCTGCATATTTTTCCATAAGTGTGTTCTTCCCTAGTATTCTGTCTTCATTATCAACATATACTAGCTAACTACAGAGGAGGCTGGTGTTGTGCACTGTGCAACTCGCGTTAGAGTTGGTAATTGATAAGATTAGAATTTGGTTTAGGTATTCTGTTGAATAGTAGTTCCACTGTCAAAGATAGTGACAAGACAAAATGGATGCGAATTTGGTTTAGTTTCCCTCTTTTGAATTGTATTATCCGCTTTGTATCAGATGGCAAATCAATTAGGAATTTTTTGGATTTGGAGACCATTTCTGTTTCGTCAGCTGATTGATTGATTGATTGCATATGTTAGGGGTATGTCTGAATTCGAATGAATCGCATAGGTATCATTTGAATTTTTCGTCTGCCCTGTATTTGTAACCATATCAGTGTTTAGCTAACAAATATGGACATGAATGTGGTAAAACCAATTTGATATGTTTCCGCCCCTGAGTGACTCAAAGATCTAATATGGCTTCGTGCACATGTTAACAGAATGTTCTGCTGTCTTCATGCCACTGCTTGTCACTTCAATATACACTGATTGTTGAAAACAGCCATGGTGCTACATGTTTGTGTTGTGTGCTTGTTGGTAGGCGCGAGGGTGGAGATAGCAATGGGGGTTGCGATCAGATTGAATGGGATAACAAGGCTTGCCCTCAGGGACATGTCGGGCTCCTCCCCAGATGTGTCGCTAGAGGCTTTTAGTTCTCAGCTTGGGGCAGTTTGTTATTTATTGATTGATAATCTCGTAATACAGGCTACCTCCTCTTTATAGGCTTGCCACCTGATTCCATTTATCAAAAAACAAACCAAATTTGACTAACATGGAAGCCTAAGATACTTTCCTAACATTTATCAAAAAACTTCTTGAGATAAACCTCGTCTTCTTGGCTTCCAAGTTTAATGTACGTGCCACCTGATTCTGTGATGCAGTTCCTGACTTGGTTATGAATGTGGCTACAGGATTGAGCCTGCAGACTCAGCGCTGGTCGCAAACTCGCAGTAAACTCTATAAAAATGTGTTGTTGTTGATCTCACTGTTGGTATTGCGAAGCAGGGCACTCAGTGTTAGCTTTAGTTCGTTTTCCTTGGATCATGTTCTTATTTTTTATTCCATTTAATCAGAATATCTTTCTCCCATGTTCATTTCTGGTTTTGACGGCGCCATTTTGGCTTCTGTGTTTGTGCGATTGACAGGGCAGGATGTGGAGGCGCGGAAAAGGAGGGAGACATAAATAGTTTTAGCAATTTTTACTTTCAAAGTGCTAAAGACATGTTAATGCTTGACTCTCATGGTAAAGACAGCCTTATATAGCGATGTGTTGTCAAGTATGGATTTTGAGCTATAGTTTACAGGGAGTGGTGCTTTGTAGTGACAGGTAGCTAATTTCCTATGAACATTTAACTTTTGCTGATCTAAACCATGCAAAAATAAGTTCATAGTATAAAAGAAGCCTCATGCTCAAGGTATTTGTGCTGTCATTGTTATTTGCATGTATGCTTGAGTGGGCTGTAGTTATTAAAACCGGACCCCTGCTATCTTGTACTCCGGTTTTAATGAAATTAGGTTCGCCATTGGCGTATCCCTGGAAAAAACCTGAACCTGTGCTCAACAGGAGAAAACTGTAGGAGTAACATTTATCTGCCCAGTTAGTTTAGTTACAAAATACAGGCGGACACGATTTTCACTCCTTTTATATGGTTGGGGCCATCGGTGGCAACCGGCCACGGTGCCGGCCGGCGAGCTCGGACGGGGCGCATCACCCTTTTCTTTCGTGAATAGGCAAATCTTACGTATCATTGTATATTTGTATTGATAGAACTCGACTCGTGCAGAGGATGCATCACAGCTAAACCTACCAAACCCGAACCAAAAGCGGCAATGCCGAACCAACAAGAACACCAACATCCACAGAGCCAAACCAACAAGAATACCAACATCCACGGAGCCAAAACCAGGGATACTGCAAGATAGCGCCTTCTCCCGTCGCCATCTGGTCCAGAGGAACCAGACCTATTAGGGCTAATGATCGACCTAACAGTAAAGCGTGCATGCTGCGACCAGGAATGTGAATCATCTCGCCAAAGGCCACCTTGATTTCATCAAGGAGTTTAAGGCAGCAGGCGCCCATCATTGGACATTGATCTGATTTTTTTTTCAGATACCTGATGATTTATGCACTAAAATAAGTTGTTGCATGGTCATGATGCGGCATTCCAGAAAGAACGAAAAAAGTTCATGTCATCCTGCAGCTTCACCGCCCCTCCTGAGATTTCTTCCGGGCACCGTCGCTGCTCGAGCTAGCTATTTCCTCCCATACGTCCGAACAAGCCACACCCAGAAGCCAAGCACGCCGGCAACGAGGACGCCAAGAACACAATTTATGGCGACGGCCGTCCACGCCGACCCAAAGTACGCCAGAGCCTGGTTCACCACCATGACGGGCATGCCGACCCAGACCCAGCCGACGTCGACGAGCGCCACCTGCAGCGCGACGGGCGCGTCCGGCAGGAACAGGCTCATGTGCGCCGCCGCCGCCGCCGCGACCAGCGCCATGTAGGCCCCCCACAGCACCATCGCCGGCAGGCGCCATGGGTGGCTGGCGCCGAAGGAAGTGTGGGTGTAGAGGGCGTACGCCCAGGCCGACGTGCCGCCAATGTACACGGAGGGCAAGATGGCCGCCGCCGCCCACAGCACGGCACGGGAATGGCCAGCCATGGCGTTCGCTTCGCCGACCGTCAGAGCAGGAGGCGTCGTGCTTCCGGTCTCATCGCCGGTGACCTCAGCACTCTTGATCTGGTCAAGCATTTTCATGTATGATGATCCTCTTTTTTTTTAACAGAGAAAGGCACCCGAAGGTACCAATATATTCAGCGCACAGAACATTTTACAGTCAAGATTACACCATCTGCTAGAATAAAGAGAAAGAAGAACTGCAGATGTAAAGAAAGAAGAGCTGAATAAAGACATATGAGAGAGTAAGGAACAAGATCCTTGCTGAAGAACAACATGTCCTAAGAAACAAAGAAAGAGAAGGGGGAAAAAAAATTCCAGCTTTGACAGCAATCTCCTTCTTTCCAACAACCGAGTATAGACCATCAGATCATGTTGAGATGAGGAACTTCCCAGAGCTATCAACTTTCTCCTAAAAGCAATACACCTTATGAAGCTGAATTCCTGCAAAATTAAAATCAACAAGAGAGGCAGCTACAGGACATGATTCCGTGACATGAGAGTGAGAAGAGCAATTGAGTGTAGGTCCTCCAGCCATTTGAAAAACTTGATGAGCTAAATTGTGAGCCACCCCATTCAAATTCCTAGAAATATGAAAAACTTGGGGATTAAGATTAGAAGTAGAGTTTACAAAAGAAGCCACTTCTTTTCTAATATTCCAAGGAGTGGAAGAGTGAGCAATATTCCTGGCAGCAGCAACAGTGACAAGAGAAAGAGAATCAGTTAAAAAAGTAGGAGTTCGAATGTTAAGGCAAGCCGCCAATTGAGCTGCACAAGCAAGAGCAATTGCTTCAGCTTGAAGAGGAGTGTCCGTCGAAGGGCCTGAAGCTTGAACCTGAATATTTATTTCCCTATTAGAAGAAGGAAGACAAAAGTAAACTCCCACACCTGTGCGCAATTGACCTTGCTGAAATCCTGGAACTCTAGAAGTTCTGAAAGCAGCATCAGAAAACACTTTAGCACCATTAATGAGAAGGTCTGATTTGAGAGTATTGCCTTGCTTAGGAAGAGGAGAATTATCAGGTTGAGAAGTCTGCAAAGACTGAATATTAGTAGAAGGCAGAATCTCCTCTTGGAGAATATTATTCAAACTAGTAGCAGCAATTTTAATTTGGTAGGGAAAAGAAAATTTCCTTTCAAAGAGGAAATCATTTCTAGCCTTCCAAATGCACCACATAAAATTGAAAATATTTTGCAAAGATGCATAAGGATGGCCCATAGAAGCAAAGTGAATCAGAAGGGAATGCATTGAAGAGTGACCTTGCACAAGGATGTCAGATCTAAGAAACCAAGGAGCAGAGAACCAGGCCGCTCTAGCAAAGTCACAAAGAAAGAAAAGGTGAAACTCATCTTCTTGCTGAGCACATCTACAACAATTCTGCGAAATGTGAATAGAAAAACGGCCTACTCTCATTCCTGTGGGCAAAGCTTTGCTAAGCATCCTCCAAGCAAAAGTTTTAACCTTGGGCAATAAATCTTTCTGCTTCCAAATAGTTTTAAGAAAAACTTTCAAATCCAAAGGAACATCCAGAGGAGTAGTTCTAGGATTAGTATGAATGTCTTGTAAGCAAAGTTTATAAGCAGCTTTGGAAGAGCAAATACCATTGGGAGCCAAAGGCCAACAAAGAATATCAGCATTATCATCATCGAGAATATCAATGTTGATAATATGAGTAGCCAAAGGTTGCTGAAAAAGAGAGAAAATGAGCTGACGGTTCCAATGCCTTTGCCCAGGCTACCAAAGATCCCTAACCAAGGAGGGATAAATAAAGCCTGATGGTTGAGGAATGAGAAAATCATGAATAGAGTTCCAAAGATTGCACCAAGGCATGCTCCAAATAGAAACATTACCTTGGGTGAGTTGATAGAAGGCATGCTCTTTAAGTTTAGGAAGCATTTTTAAAATGGAAGACCAAAAGGCAGATTTAGGTGGATTATTAGTAGCTTTCCAAATAGAAGTGGTAGAAAAATATTTGGCTTGAAGAACACAATATAATTGGGAGGAGGGGGTTTTTAGCTAACCTCCAAGCCGCAGCAAGAACAAGACTCTCATTGACGGCTTTTAGATTTCTGATTCCAAGACCACCTTCAGACTTGGAGTTGGTAATATCCTTCCATGCTCTGAGACAAAGACTCCTCTTAGAATCTGTTTCTCTAATCCCTGTCCACAAAAAATTCCTAATGATAGAAGTGAGCTTGGCAATAAATTTTTTTGAAAACAGAATGTTTGCCATATAGTAAACAGGGATAGCAGAAAAGACATAGCGAATAAGTTCAAGACGGGCAGCATGAGATAGCATGTTAGCTTTATAAGAGGGGAGCTTATTTAAAAATTTATCCAAAACAAAGTTATAAGCAGCACCCCTATTCTTAGCAGGCAAAATTAGAGGATGACCAAGATGAGTGAAATTAGCATCAGGAAAGACTTGCTTAATATCATTAATAATATTCTGAGAAACATGATTGCTAAAGAGAATGGCAGATTTATTCCAGTTAGGAGTTTGACCAGAAAGAGCACAAAAGTGTTGAATAAGACTAGCCATCGTCTGAGCCTCCTGATAAGTAGCGTGCCCACACACCAGAAGATCATCTGCAAATAGAAGAGAATGGACAGAGGGGCAATTTGGTCCAAGAGAAATTCCCTGCAATGGGTTAGCCTGCAAAGCTTCATTAAGCAAGATGGAAAGTTCATTAATTGCAAGAACAAACAAGTAAGGAGACATGGGACAGCCTTGTCGTATTCCTCTGAAGCTCTTAAATTTAGGAGAGGGCTGGCCATTAATGAGAATAGAGAATGAGGGAGATGAGATGCATGCATGAACCAAATTAACAAAATGACCATGCAGCCCTTTACGAGCCAGAGCAGAAACAATGAAATTCCATTCTAAACGATCAAAAGCTTTTGCAAGGTCAATCTTAAGCATAAAGGCATCATATTTCCAGGATTTAAGAGAAAACGAGTGAGCAATTTCCTGAGCAATGATAATGTTGTCACTAATATGTCTACCCTCAATAAATGCTTGTTGAGCTTGGTCAATGTAATCAGGAAGATGATGCTTAAGTCTATTCGCAAGAGACTTAGTAATGATTTTATAAAGCACATTACAAAGACTAATAGGACGGTACTCCATGGGCACAAGAGGAACCAACTTCTTAGGGATAAGAGCAATATTGGTATCATTGATGTGAGGGGGAAGTGTAGCAGTATTATAGAAGTGAGTGACAAGCTGAGTGAAAGGATCGATATGGTTGACTAGAAGGGGGGTGAATAGGCAACTACCAATTTTTAGCTTTTCTTTACCAAATTAAACTTTGCATCAAAGTAGGTTGTCTAGATGTGCAACTAGGTGAGCAACCTATATGATGCAATAACAACAAGCATACAAGCAAGCAAGGGTAGAAACAATAAAGAGCTTGCACAAGTAAAGGTAAGAGATAACCAAGAGTGGATCTGGTGGAGACGAGGATGTGTTACCGAAGTTCCTTCCTTTGAGGGGAAGTACGTCTCCGTTGGAGCGGTGTGGAGGCACAATGCTCCCCAAGAAGCCACTAGGGCCACCGTATTCTCCTCACGCCCTCACACAATGCGAGATGCCGTGATTCCACTATTGGTGCCCTTGAAGGCGGCGACCGAACCTTTACAAACAAGGTTGGGGCAATCTCCACAACTTAATCGGAGGCTCCCAACAAGACCACGAAGCTTCACCACAATGGAATATGGCTCCGAGGTGACCTCAACCGTCTAGGGTGCTCAAACACCCAAGAGTAACAAGATCCGCTAGGGATGAGTGGGGGAATCGAAAATCCCTTGGTGGAAGTGTAGATCGGGGCCTTCTCAACCACTCCCGAGCAAATCAACAAATTTGATTGGCTAGAGAGATAGATCGGGCGGAAATGAAGCTTGGAGTATTTAATGGAGCTTGAGCAATAAATGGAGCTTGGGGGAGGAAGAGGTAGGTGAGAAGGAGGAAGGGGACTCCCTTTTATAGTGGGGGCAACAATCCCGTTGCCCCCCACCAACCAGCCCCGCACAGGGCGGTACTACCGCTGAGAGGGGGCGGTACTACCGCCAGGCGACGGTACTGCCGCGCCAACCAGCGGTACTGCCGCGCTGAGGAGACTTAGTAGGGAACGGACCCAAATGCGGTACTACCGCGGTGGTAGGGCGGTACTACCGCTCCTGGAACGGTACTACCGCCACTACAACCGTGACTAGTGCCGCAAAACCCGACACGAGAAAAAGACCTCTCGAATCGAGGCGGTAGGAGCCAAACTACCCAGCGGTACTACGACAGTGGGGTCAAGGGCGGTAGTACCGCTGTGGAGCGGTACTGCCGCTTGTGACCCTTCGGCCGTAGTGCCGCAGGCAGTGCGGTACTACCGCTGGGGCGCGCGCGAGAGAGAGAAGGGATCTCTCAAATAAGCTGAGGACCAGCGGAGGTGCCAGGCCCCCAGCGGTACTACTGCTGTGGAGCCACGGCGGTACTACCGCTGCGAAGCGGTACTGCCGCTTGTGGCTTCTCAGCGGTACTACCGCTGGGTGCGGGGTACTGCCGCTTAGACCTAGACAGAACAAGGAAGAGAGGAGAGATCTCTTCAATGGACAGGAAAAGCTCGGAGGGTGAGAAGCTGATGTGTACGTGATGGTTCCACCCAAGCAAAACCCCAGCGGACCCCCTCTTGATAGTACGGTGCCCTCTACGCAACTAGTCCACCTAGAAAGAAACGAAAGAGCTACACTGTCTTGAAATACATTCTGAGGGGAAGAAAGCGTCTCGTGCCAGGGGAGAATCTGAGAATAATTCAATGCACAAGATTAGTCCGCAAACATGTTGTCATCAATCACCAAAACTACCTTGAGAGAGATATGCCGTAACAATCTCCCCCTTTTTGGTGGATTGATGACAACAAGGGATTTGCGCAAGGAAAAGAATTAAAACGAATAAAACTAAGAACTACAAAATATAGACGGGCTCCCCCAAAATGTGTGCACCAAGATAAGGCACGACACACACATTTGGATCAACACTCCCCCTATATTTTATAGTCCAACAACACTAAGCACAAGATATATGAGAGAAGAGAATAAACAGGACAAGCATGCATCTCAATATAAACTACAGTACTCTGAAGTGACATAAGTAATAAGGTAGCGATAGGGAGCATATGTCTTACACCATATGACTAGGACTTAGGTCTCACACCAAACCAAACCAAAGAAGGAACACACAAGAAAACACAAGACGACTCAAAGCACGACACAAGAAGCAAATCCCTACACTCTCTCCCCCTTTGGTAGCGAGACACCAAAAAGGGCATAGAGTGACACTACGACTCCAGGTGATGGGAGGGGAAGGTCTCGAACATCACATCTCTGCATCTTCATCGTGGGTCGAAAACTGCTCGGCATCGGAGTCGGTCCAGTGGCAATTCTGATGAATCCAGTCCTCCTCTTCAGTGATCTGACCCTCAGACCCACTGACAACAGTTGCTCCCATCTGACGCATGAGCTCCTTGTGGCGCGTCCTGGCATGCTTCTCCGCCACATGAGTCATGTACTGACCATGAGACTCCATGCAGAAAAGCTTCTTCATCTTGCGCTTAAGCTTCTGTGCCCACGACGGTTCTGCACTAGAGGGGCCAAAGTTCTCCTCATGATCATCAGTAGCAGCCTCACCCTCGGTCCCCATGGCAGCAGCAGCAGCAGCAGACGGACCCCTGTGGCAGCAGTAGCAGATGGACCCCCTGTGTGAGGCGCTGTCCAGTTGTCCTTCTTCCTCAGACGCTTGATCTCATGAGACACCAAGTCTCCAGTCTCTAGCAGCACTCTGGGATAAGTCTGTGCCCAGGCCCTCTCAATGAGCCTCATGATGAATGGACCATAGATAGGACACTTGCGCTCAGACACGGCAGATAGAAGTTCAGACCACATGACATGAGAGATATCCAGGCTCTCTCCAGTGCTTGCTTCCTTCTCATGCTGACAGAAAAGGAGCATGTCCACGAGGTAAGAGTGGACCATATCCAGATTCCCGATCCGAGGGAAGAGAGTCTCACGGAATATGCGATGAAGAATGTCCAGATACGGAGACAGCTCATAGGTCTTCTTCTGAGTGACTGGGTGAACCTTCACAGTGCAGTAGGGCCAAAGGGCTTGCTTGTGGGTGGATGTAGCATTGCGGTGAGGACGGAAACCGACAGGAGTCTCAAGCCCGGTATCCACCACATCAAGTAACTCCATGAAAGCCTTCCACTTGACAGAAAGCAGCTTGCCATTGGTCATCCATGTCAGAGTCCTGTCGACATCCGTCCCAAGGTGGACGGTGGCATAGAATTGAGCCACCAAATCCGCATCGAAATCCTTATTGAATTGCATGATCCTGAGAATGTTTAGCTGAGTGCACATCTGAAGAGCTTCGCCAAAGTACTCCGGATCCTTCTCCATAGCATCAGTGTCAATGGAGCGAACATCAACAAAAAGATTCTTCTTGGCCTTGATCACATCAAAGTAGATGGCAAACTGAAAACGGTTCCAGAACGGGCGGTTGACCAAAGTGGGTTCTTGGTCCACCGCATAGGGGTTGCGGCGACGCTTCTCCCAAAACTCCTTGTTGGTCATCTCAGTCACAATCTTCCCTTTTGGCTTGTTGGCGGCTCGCTTCGATTGCTGAGGAGGTGGAGGAACACTTGCAGTAGCACTTGCTGGAGGCGGTTGGGTGCTCGAGGAACCACCGGCAGGCTCTGAGGTGCGGTAGCATTTTGATGTGGCACGCCCGGGGTTTATACGGCGACCTTGCTGCTCGGAACGGTCATCACCTGGAGCCAAACACAAGAACAACGCGAAACAACCAGAAAGAACAAGCATAAGCCAACAAACACAACAAAAAGTTCAAGGTAAGGTAGGAGAATGATGGAAATTGGCATGCAGCGGTAGTACCGTGACCTGCCCGCGGTAGTACCGCCCCAAGAGGTAGTACCGCCCCAAAGGGAGCGGTAGTACCGCTCTAGGTCAAGCGGTAGTACCGCTCCAAAGGGAGCGGTAGTACGGCTTGAGGCGGATAAATAGCAGTTTCATAGCATGAGGCGGTGAAACAGTGGTTTCCTACTACCGTGGTCAGATCTGGCACTACCGGCCTACCAAATTCAAAAATAATCCTACCAAACTCTAATCTAGAAAGTCTAGTTGCCTTCTCCAACCAACTCATGCCTAGATTTCGCCAAAAATCTAGAGATACAACCACCATTGCCCCTAAGAAACAAGAACTAAAAGGAGACAAAACGAAAGAAGGAACGGGGGCAATACCGGCATCCATGGAAAGAGGACAAGGTGGGGATCGACTCCACCAAAGGAAATGGAGAGGGACGCCCCGGAGACGGAGATCCGCCGGAGCCCTCCCGCGGCAAGAGGAGGCTGGAGAGAGGAAGAGACAAGAGGGGCGGAGTGAATGGGTATGGAGGAGAAGAAACCTCCCCCTGCCTCGACTTAACCCTCAGGTACCGTCCCTCAGCGGTAGTACTGCGCTGGGGGGCGGTAGTACCGCCCAGCACGCCACGACAACTAAACAGACACGGCTTTAGCTCAACAAAACGACAAAAACGGCAAGAGAGAAACAACAAAGCACAACAACAAACAACCAAGACACACCTCTTCAAAAGAGGGCGGTGGCCGAGGCCACCTATGTTTGAGTCAAAAGGTATGGCACCGCGAAGATTTTAACCTTGGGCCCATGACCAAAACTCGTCTTTGAAGCACAAGTGCCATCAACACTGGCTAAGGTGAAAGACTTGATCAATTTATGCATAATGGGGGGAGGGAGAGTTCATTGAAAGAAAACACTCCCCCTATGTCCATGCATACACCTAAACTAGACAACAAGTTGAGCGTGATAGGGTGTGCGCGAGTTCAAGCAACATTGCTCGAATCAATGATATTTAGCTCATGCCTTAACTCGCGAAATCTTGCTTCATCCAAGGGCTTCGTGAAGATATCTGCAAGGTTATCATGAGTGTTGACGTAGTTGAGCTCGATCTCTCCTTGCCTAATGTGATCCCGGATGAAGTGATACCGGATCTCAATATGCTTCGTCTTGAAGTGTTGCACCGGGTTGAGAGAGATCTTGATGGCACTTTCATTGTCACACCAAAGAGGCACTTTGTCACAAGTGACACCGTAATCCTTTAAAGTTTGCCTCATCCATAAGAGTTGTGCACAACAACTACCGGCCGCCACATACTCCGCTTCGGTGGACGAGAGAGACACACAACTTTGCTTTTTGGAAGACCAACTTACCAAAGAGCAACCAAGGAATTGGCACCCTCCGGAAGTGGACTTCCTATCCACTTTGTCTCCCGCCCAATCGGAATCCGAGTACCCTACAAGCTTGAAGTTTGATCCTCTTGGGTACCATAAGCCAAAGTTTGGGGTATGAGCCAAATATCGAAAGATTCGTTTGACCGCCACATAGTGACTTTCCTTAGGTGCGGCTTGAAACCGTGCACAAATTCCCACACTCAACATGATGTCCGGTCTAGATGCACAAAGGTAAAGCAAGGATCCAATCATGGAACGATATACCTTTTGATCCACCACTTTACCATTGGGATCTAAGTCAAGTTGGCACTTGGTGGGCATTGGAGTGGAAGCCGGCTTGACGTCACTTAGCTTGAATCTCTTGAGCATGTCTTGAGTGTATTTGGATTGATTGATGAAAGTTCCTTCTCTTCTTTGCTTCACTTCGAACCCTAGAAAGAACTTCAACTCTCCCATGGAGGACATCTCGAACTTTGAGGTCATGAGAGCGGCAAATTCCTCATTGAAAGCTTTGTTAGGAGAACCAAAGATAATATCATCAACATATAATTGGCACACAAACAACTCCCCTTTGACCTTCTTAGTAAAAAGAGTGGGGTCGATTAGCCCAACTTCAAAACCACGGTCTTGTAACAACTCGGTAAGGTGGTCATACCACGCACGTGGGGCTTGTTTAAGGCCATAGAGTGCCTTATCGAGTTGATACACATGATCGGGAAAGTAGGGATCCTCGAACCCGGGGGGTTGCTTGACGTAAACCAATTCATTAATGGGACCATTAAGAAAAGCACTCTTCACATCCATTTGTTGTAACTTAAAGTTATGATGAGAAGCATATGCAATCAACATGCGAATGGATTCAAGACGAGCAACGGGAGCAAAGGTTTCACCGTAGTCGATACCCTCGACTTGGGAGTAGCCTTGTGCTACCAAACGAGCCTTGTTGCGAATGATAATCCCATGGGCATCTTGCTTGTTCTTGAATATCCACTTGGTTCCAATGACATTATGGTTCCCCGTTGGCCTTGGCACCAATCTCCACACTTTGTTGCGCTCGAAGTTGTTGAGTTCTTCGTGCATGGCATTGAGCCAATCCGGATCTTCTAGCGCCTCATAGACCTTGTGGGGCTCCACACAAGAGACAAACGCGTGATGCTCACAATAATTTGCTAATTGTCTACGAGTGCTTACCCCCTTTCTTAAGCTTCCAAGCACATTCGTCATGAGATGATCCTTGGTGGAGAGCTTGGAAGCAACCTTGGCGGCACGACGCTCTAATTCCTCCTCGGTGGTGAGTTGAGGAGCGGTTACTTGATCATCTTGAGCGCCGTCATGAACTTGTTCTTGATCTTGAACTTGCTCGGGGGAGAGAACTTGACCTTGGGCATCACTTGGTGTGTCAACACCGTCTTGAGTATGATCTTGCCCTTGGTCTTGTTCATGAGGTTGAGGGCCTTCACTTTGTTCTTCGGAAGCGTGTGGGCCTTGGGTTGGTGATGGCTCCACTTGAGTGGAGCATTGTCCTTCTCCTTCGGCCACAAGGGGTTCCTCAATGGGTAGGATGAAACCAACACCCATTCTTCTTATGGCTTGAGGAGGAATTTCATCACCTACATCACAAGTGCCACTTTGCTCCACTTGGGAGCCGTTATTCTCATCAAACTCCACGTTACACGTCTCCTCAATAAGTCCCGTGGATTTATTGAGGACACGGTAAGCATGAGAGTTTGTAGCATAACCAACAAATATGCCCTCATAAGCTCTAGCCTCAAATTTAGACAACCGAACACCTTTCTTGAGAATGAAACACTTACACCCGAATACCCGGAAGTACTTGAGGTTGGGCTTGTTACCGGTGAGTATCTCATATGGGGTCTTGTTCAAGCCCTTGCGGAGGTAGAGCCGATTGGATGCATGACACGCGGTGTTGATGGCTTCGGCCCAAAAGTTGTATGGAGACTTGAACTCCGCCATCATGGTCCTTGCCGCATCCATCAACGTCCGGTTCTTCCTCTCCGCAACACCGTTTTGTTGAGGGGTGTATGGTGCGGAATATTGATGCTTGATTCCCTCATCACTAAGAAATTCATCCAAGGTGTAGTTCTTGAACTCGGTGCCGTTGTCACTTCTTATTGTCAAGATCTTTGCATTGTGTTGACGTTGTGCTTCATTTGCAAAGTCAATGACGGTTTGTTGGGTCTCGCTCTTCCTCTTGAAGAAATACACCCATGTGTACCTTGAGTAGTCATCCACAATCACCAAGCAATACTTCCTACCTCCAAGACTATCGAAGGATGGGGGCCCAAAAAGATCCATGTGAAGGAGCTCCAAGGGCCTCTTTGAATAAATGATAGTCGTGGGAGGGTGAGCCTTCTCATGTAGCTTTCCTTCGATACAGGCACTGCAAGCACGATCTTTAACAAAGCTAACATTCGTTAGTCCACGGACATGGTCCCCCTTGAGAAGACTTTGCAAAGATCTCATATTGACATGGGCTAAACGGCGATGCCAAAGCCATCCCACATCAACTTTAGCCATTAGGCATGTCGCGGTCTTAGTGGGTCGCTCCGAAAAGTTAATCACATATAGACCATTCTCGACATGCCCAACAAAAGCTACTTTAAGAGTCTTGCTCCACAAGAGGGCCACGGTATCGATATCAAAGAAAGTGGCAAAGCCCATGATTGCAAGTTGACGAACGGAAAGTAAATTGTATGCAAGGGACTCAACAAGCATGACCTTCTCGATCGTGAGATCATGAGAGATGACCACCTTGCCAAGTCCCAATACCTTAGAGGATGAGGCGTCACCCCACTCGACATTGGTGGGCATAGATGGAACTTTGTGCACGTCCACCACCAAGTCCTTGCTTCCGGTCATATGATTTGTAGCTCCGCTATCGAGCAACCATGATCCACCACCGGAAGCAAACACCTACAAGAGATCAATGCTTGGTTTTAGGTACCCATTTTGTAATGGGTCCTTTGATGTTAGTAACAAGGGTCTTAGGAACCCAAATAGACCATTCAATGTACTCATGAAGAGAACCAACAAATTTGGCATAAACATGCCCATCACTAGCACGGCATAACACATAAGAAGGATTAAAATCGCCGGCTTTGTTGGGAGGGATGACATTGCCCTTCTTGACATTGTTCTTCTTCTTCTCCTCGGGGGCACTCTCTCCCTCCCTCACAAAGGTTTGCATGAGGGGAGGAGGTCGTTTGGTCTTGTCATTCTTCTTCTTGTTCTTGGAGTCGGGCACGTACCCAACCCCTTCCTTGGCCACACCTCCCTTTTGGTTGATCAAGAGATCGTTGAGGTTCTTCTTGCCTTGTATGCAAGTCGCAAGACCTCTCTCAAGTTGCTCCTTCAACTTAGCATTTTCCTCAACAAGATGTATATGCTCACAACACGGGTTAGTAGCATTTGCATTATCAATTAAAACCATATGAGGAAAAGTTGCTTTCTCCTTAGTTAGCTTCACTTGGAGTTGATCATGAGACTCCTTGAGACTAGCGTGAATACCCTTCAAGGCCTTGTGGGCCTTGTCAAGTATATCAAACTCCTCTTTGAGTCTAGCAAGATCAACCCCGAGTTTGGCCTTCTCGGAATTTAGCACACGAGAAACAATGAGGGCATGATCATAATCTTTCTTTAACTTAGCATGATCAACGTTGTGTGACTCCTCAAGAGCCAAACGAAGACCACGCTCTTCCTCAAGAGCATTGGAAAGATCCGAAATCTCATCGGCATAGTCACGACTATGCCCTTCCATCTTAGAGATGGTGTCTTCGTGAGCCTCGATCATGTCATTGGCCTCACCAAGTTGTTCCAAGAGAGCAACAAAGTGCTTCTTGGATTTTCCCTTGAGTTTGCCCATAAAAGCCTCAAACTCGTTAGCCTCCACATTAGCTCCCTCAAGTTCATTAATGCTATCCGTTTGGGAAGGATGATTAATGATGGTAGTTTTGATGTTGGAGGTTACCTTGTTGGTGGCTTTAGCCATGAGGCACTTGGCGGTGATGCTCTCGTTGGGTGAGTCGAAGAGAGACACCCGTGACGTTGTTGCAATGGCAACGGAGGCCATGGCAACCGACTCATCATCTTCATCATCGTCATCATCCTCATTGTACTCTTCTTGCACAACCAAAGCCTTGGGAGGAGTCTTCTTGGTGAAGTTGTTCTTGTTGGGGAACGACTTGGCCTTGTCCTTTCGGATGAGTTTGCCACCATTGTCTTCCCTCTTCTCATACGGGCATTCCGCAACGAAATGACTCACGTTGCCGCAATTGTAGCAAGTTCTTACACGTTGCTTGCCCCTTGTGCCACTCGAGTTGTTTTTGCTAAAGTTGGGCCTCGAGTTTTTCTTGCTCCAAAATTGCCTTGAAGCAAGTGCCATGTGTTCATGATATGCATACTTCGTATCTTCGGGGTTGCTCTCCTCTTCTTCCTCTTCTTCTTCTTCCATGGTGAGCTTGGCCTTCAATGCAAGGTTAGGCTTCTTTGCCCGTTGAGAACGGAGCACCGCATTGTCGGCGGTCTTGTCCAAAATGTTCATGGCCACAAACTCATCCAACACTTCGCTTGAGGTCAAAGTGTGGAAGTCCGGTCTTTGACGAATGACGGAGGACATGGCCTTGTGGTAGGGCATCATTGCCTTGAGGAATTTGCGCTTGATCCAATTGTCATCCGTGTCCTTGCTCCCGTGATCTCGTAGTGAGACCGCGAGTTTGGTTACTCTCCGATAAAGCTCACGAGGTTCTTCATCTTCCTTCATTGCAAACTCATCGGCCTCATCTTGTACCACTTCATAGTTGGAGCGTTGAATGCTTGCGCTTCCCCGGTAGAGAGACACGACACAATGCCATGCATCTTTGGCCAAGGCGAAGGGACGAAGATGAGGTAGGTCTTCGGGTGGAATTGCATCTTGAATGATGAAGAGAGCATTCTCATTGAATTGATTGTCCGCGGCTTCTCGAGGAGTGAAGTTGCTTGGATCATGTGGATAGAAACCTTCTTCAATGATTCTCCAAAGGTTAGTGTTCACATGATTTAAATGACGTTTAAAGCGGTAAACCCAAGAATCAAAATCCTCATTTTTCACAATCTTAGGGGAGGACCGGCATGATTCAAATGAGTGGAAGGAACCAGTCCACCATAAACAAGTGGTGGTTCCACATGGGCAAAGATGCCGGTGCCATTCTTGCCACTAGAAGAAGGAGCCTTTTCACTACTAGCTTCCCCCTTGTCGGGGATAGCATCCGACACCTTGTTGGCGGAATCACCCACTTTCAACGGTGCGGTGGATAGTTTAAGCCCCTCAAGAAATTTAGTAAACATGCTTTCAACTTCGGTCGTCATGGAGGTTTTCAATGTCTCCAAGGCCACATTGAACTCCTCACGAGAGACCGAAGTTCCCCCATCTCCCGTAGACGAGATCGGATTCACACCGGAGTGTTCCTCCACACCGTCTACAATATCAACCATACTCTTTGGACGGTAAAGTCCTTAATAAAGAGACGAGGCTCTGATACCAATTGAAAGGATCGATATGGTTGACTAGAGGGGGGGTGAATAGGCAACTACCAATTTTAGCTTTTCTTTACCAAATTAAACTTTGCATCAAAGTAGGTTGTCTAGATGTGCAACTAGGTGAGCAACCTATATGATGCAATAACAACAAGCATACAAGCAAGCAAGGGTAGAAACAATAAAGAGCTTGCACAAGTAAAGGTAAGAGATAACCAAGAGTGGATCCGGTGGAGACGAGGATGTGTTACCGAAGTTCCTTCCTTTGAGGGGAAGTACGTCTCCGTTGGAGCGGTGTGGAGGCACAATGCTCCCCAAGAAGCCACTAGGGCCACCGTATTCTCCTCACGCCCTCACACAATGCGAGATGCCGTGATTCCACTATTGGTGCCCTTGAAGGCGGCGACCGAACCTTTACAAACAAGGTTGGGGCAATCTCCACAACTTAATCGGAGGCTCCCAACAAGACCATGAAGCTTCACCACAATGGAATATGGCTCCGAGGTGACCTCAACCGTCTAGGGTGCTCAAACACCCAAGAGTAACAAGATCCGCCAGGGATGAGTGGGGCAATCGAAAATCCCTTGGTGGAAGTGTAGATCGGGGCCTTCTCAACCACTCCCGAGCAAATCAACAAATTTGATTGGCTAGAGAGATAGATCGGGCGGAAATGAAGCTTGGAGTATTTAATGGAGCTTGAGCAATAAATGGAGCTTGGGGGAGGAAGAGGTAGGTGAGAAGGAGGAAGGGGACTCCCTTTTATAGTGGGGGCAACAATCCCGTTGCCACCCAGCAACCAGCCCCGCACAGGGCGGTACTACCGCTGAGAGGGGGCGATACTACCGCCAGGCGACGGTACTGCCGCGCCAACCAGCGGTACTGCCGCGTTGAGGAGACTTAGTAGGGAACAGATCCAAATGCGGTACTACCGCGGTGGTAGGGCGGTACTACCGCTCCTGGAATGGTACTACCGCCACTACAACCGTGACTAGTGCCGCAAAACCCGACACGAGAAAAAGACCTCTCGAATCCAGGCGGTAGGAGCCAAACTACCCAGCGGTACTACGGCAGTGGGGTCAAGGGCGGTAGTACCGCTGTGGAGCGGTACTGCCGCTTGTGACCCTTCGGCCGTAGTACCGCAGGCAGTGCGGTACTACCGCTGGGGCACGCGCGCGAGAGAGAAGGGATCTCTCAAATAAGCTGAGGACCAGTGGAGGTGCCAGGCCCCCAGCGGTACTACTGCTGTGGAGCCACGGCAGTACTACCGCTGCGAAGCGGTACTGCCGCTTGTGGCTTCTCAGCGGTACTACCGCTGGGTGCGCGGTACTGCCGCTTAGACCTAGACAGAACAAGGAAGAGAGGAGAGATCTCTTCAATGGACAGGAAAAGCTCGGAGGGTGAGAAGCTGATGTGTACGTGATGATTCCACCCAAGCAAAACCCCAGCGGACCCCCTCTTGATAGTACGGTGCCCTCTACGCAACTAGTCCACCTAGAAAGAAACGAAAGAGCTACACCGTCTTGAAATACACTCCGAGGGGAAGAAAGCTTCTCGTGCCAGGGGAGAATCTGAGAATAATTCAACGCACAAGATTAGTCCGCAAACATGTCGTCATCAATCACCAAAACTACCTTGAGAGAGATATGCCGTAACACTGAGTTATCTCATCCCCAATCCAATCCCAAGTAGCTAAATAAAATTCTACATTGAACCCATCAGGACCAGGAGAAGCATTAAGCTTCATGTCTTTAAGAATCCGCAAAAGTTCAGTCTTGTCCGGAATAGAATAAGTAGGACCATTGTTGTCATTAGTCCAAATAGGGGAAGAAAAAGGCCTGCCAGCATAAGTGTTAGGAGAGGAAAATATGTGTCTGAAATAATTAACAAACATTTGCATCATGGCCTCCGATTTGAAATGAATATTGTCATGCTCATCTTTGATAGAACAAATAGTATTTCTTTTTCTACGTTTGAGCACAGCCTGATGGAAGAATTTTGTGTTGCGATCACCTTTTACAGCCCAAGACTTTTTACTTCTTTGCTTGTAAAATTGATTGAGTTTGGAAAGCGTAAGTTCATACCTATTAGTAAGAGTACTTTCCAAAACATGGTCCTGTTGGTGGAGAGGCAGCTGTTGCAAATCCTTGATTCTGGTCTAGCTCAGCAAGTTCTTGTTGGAGAGGGTTTTTCTTCTTGCACCAGACTTTTAAAGATCCTGCCAAAGAAGATGACTTTGCAGCAAAAGAGGTCAGGGAACTAGAAATCCAATTATTTTTAGCAAAAGAGTGAAAATCTTTTTCCATAAGCCACCAGTTTTCAAATTTAAAAGATTTCTAGGCCTAGCAAGTTTACCTTCCGAGGAAATTAAAATGGGAGCATGGTCACCAAGAATAATAGGAAGATTCAGCACTTTAGTATTAGGATAAAAAGCGTACCAATTAGAATTGACCAAGCATCGATCAAGACGTCTATGAATGGGCTTAGAAGTATGTTGCCTACCACGCCAAGTATAAGCAGGACCACTATAACCAATATCAAACAGCCCACAATTTTTAACAAGAGACCTGAAAGCATCCTCTCTTTGCTACGTACCAAAGTATGTTATGATATACTACCTCATTAATTGTCTTAGATTTGTTAGATACAGATATATCTAGACACGTTTCTGTGTTTGATACATCCGTATCTACATAAATCTAAGACAATTAATATGGGAGGAAGGTAATACTATCTTGAAAAAATGAGACATCGGCTACAAATGAACCATGACCATAGAATAATCTGTGATACAACTTATAAAAACATAATTTTGATGAATCCAAACAATCTCGCAGTCATTTCATCATCTATATCCAACGTCCGATGCCTCTCCAATGATGAATCATCACATCACCAACAAATTGAAATACTATTCATTAATTGTGTTAACCACAGTTAATTTGGGAAACCATATTAATTGCAATAATTTTGGAAACAACATTACTGCAATTAACATTAGAAACAACACTATTAATTGCATTGATTGCAATTAAAATTGGAAATCATATTAATTGCGCAAGTAGTCTTCATAACGACATGTCCTGATTGCGTTCTTTCCCTCATCGTATCAGGCCCGACTAATGACAATGTTATAGACTCTTTGGTCGCCAAAGTCCCCATATTCCAAAAACAGCACATAGTCGATCCACCCAACTAGAGATGCATGCGGAGGTAACGCATGAAGCTCGATTAGAGCAGGTGGGAAGCAGCATCGCCTAGGACACTGAACCCTATGCTATGAGCCACGACCTTGTTGCACAGAGAAGTTGAGACCAAAGCGTGCGGGTCCTTTGAATGCAGAAGAGAGAGTGTGACTACTGTTATGCGGCTGATGCAAAGTGACCATGGCCATACTGGCATACGACATACTCCCTCCTTCCATCTATATAGGGCCTAATGCGTTTTTCGAGGCTAACTTTGACCAAATGTTAGAGCAATAATATATGACATGCAACTTACACAAAGCACATCATCAAATTCGTATGTGAAAGGAGCTTTCAATGATATAATTTTCACATTATGCATGTCATGTAGTATATTTTTTATCAATAGTCAAAGTTAGCCTCGAAAAACGCATTAGGCCCTATATAGATGGAAAGAGGGAGTATCTTAGATTCCTGAACAGCCAAACCTTAGGCGGCAACATCCACGTGTTGGTATTGATCTAAAGGCCCAATGGGCCAAAACGAAAATAAAAGACCAGAAATAAGTTAGGTTAAGGAGGGAAACAGGGAGGTCATGAACCAACGTTCGTACTCCTCGATCTCAACCAAAGCGTTTGGCCGATTTTTGTGTCCGTGCCGATCCAAACGGACATCCGCAAATGAAATGAGTCGCCCCATTAGAGTTGGTGTTAGTTCAATTGTAAATAGAGAAAGAAACAGTCTCCCGTGGAGCGGAGCAGACGCGGGCGGGCGGGCGGTGAGGACACGGGCAGCTTCAGGAGCGTGTGGCTCTGCGCGGAGGATGTAGGCGAAGGTGGTGGTGCCAGGTCACAAATATCAATCCATTGTCAGTGTAGTACGATCCATCACTGTAACTGATGAATGGCTTTCGAATATGGTTATAGTTTTGTGCTTTCAATTATCCACTGTTTGATGACGAGTCATTGTAATTAAGGAGGCGAGAATAATTAGCGGAATCGCACCCTATGCCGACGGCCAGGGCCGTCGGCATAGCCCTGAATGGCCGTCGGGACAGGCCTATGCCGACGGCCCCCATCGGCATAGGGCCGTCGGTAACATATCCGTCGGCGTAGCCAGGAAGGCCGTCGGCATAGAAAGGCCGTCGGCATAGGACCTATCCCGACGGTGTCCATACATCTATGCCGGCGGCCCTGGCCGTCGGCAACATTATCACCTAACGGCGGACGCCGTCAAGTGTTGACCAACGCGTGCTCGCCACATGGCACGTCTATGCCGACGGCCTAGTTTCAAACTAAGCCGATGGCTAGGCCGTCGGCATAGACGTGCCACGTGGCGAGCAGGCGTCACCCCTGGGGCGGGTCTATGCCGACGGCCTAGCTGTTGGCTTAGTTTGAAACTATGCCGACGGCTAGACCGTCGGCATAGACCTGCCACGTGGCAGCCACTGGGAGCTCCTGGAGCAGGCCTATGCCGACGGCCTAGCCGTCAACTTAGTTTGAAACTATGTTGACGGCTAAGCCGTCGACATAGACCTGCCACGTGGCAGCCACTGGGAGCTCACGGCAGCTCTATGCCGACGGCTTAGCCGTCGGCATAGTTTCTGTCTGTTTTTTTCTTTTTTCTTTTTTGTTTCAGCTCAATTCATTTGAATATATACAACATCACACAGCAAATATATGCATCACATAACAGCTGGCCCAGCAGCATCACACAACAAATTCATCATCACACATCATAAGAAGCATCGCAAAGCATAAACATATAAGTATCATCACCACCAAGCATATAAGAATCTCACAAACAACAATAAGAAACATCACAAGCATATAAGTACCATCACCACCAAGACCGCCACAATGTGACCCAAAGGCTTAAGCGCCGGGACGTCGAGCACCACGAAGGTCATCACCACCAAGACCGCTGAAGCCCAGGTCGTCACTGCTAGCGGCAGCGCTACCGCCAAGACCGCCTCCACCTCCGCCTCCGCCTCCGTGGATCGGAGTGGTCGGGCTCCGTGTCTCCGGAGTGCTGCGAAGACCACCGCCAACGGTAGATCCACCTATTCCCTGGATGTTGAAAAGACATATGCACGGGATATATGACTGTGTTGAAAGGCATGACATGCTTTGTGTGAATAGATTGGGGATGAACTAACCGGCGAGGGGCCAGCGTTCTGTGCCACAAACTCCTCAAAGCTCATCAGTACTGGTTGTGCTGGAGGGCATTGTGCTGGAGGGAACTGAGGACACCTGCCGGCCGCCATATCCTGTAAAGCCTGCTGCATCTGGCTATCCCTCTGCACTTGGTGTTCATAAAGCGTCTGATGCCACGCCATGGTCTCCTGGCGTGTGTACTCCAGGTAGGCCTACGGTATGACATGATGGAACTCATAAAACTACTAAATGCGGAAAATGAAGTGAGCAATGAAGATAAGAGGGAAAATACTTACAGATTGTTGCTCCTGAAAGAGAGACTGTGTACTGGTCACTGGCTGGCTCATGCGCTGGCTCAGGCTCGGGTCGATCCGACGAAGCTGTGTGTAGGAGATACTAGGAGTGATCACAGCATCGAGAACCGCCTCCCGACCGTGCTCCTTGGGCCCCATCCTCACCACCGCCATGTCGTCCAGAGGCGCCACAATGGGGTCAGGTGTGTCAGGATGTAACTTCAGATACGCTTCGGAGTAGGCCTTCTTCCTCCCTGCGGTCTTCTTGCCGTAGTACTTGGGCTCGCCAGGCTTGGGGTCCTTCCGTGTATGGGCGATCTCCCACGCCTGCATGTGTGAGAGCGGCCGCTTCAGTTTCTCCTCCTGCACCACCAAACAGAGGTTAGTCATACATAAGAAAGTGATGGTAAATAGAAGAAGAAGAATGTTTAATGGGGTTAGTCATACATTAACTGCCTTGTGGAGATAGTGGTTTCGGTTTCCCTGAGCATGTACTCCCTCCGTCCCTCGGTTAGCCTTATTTTTGGTTCTCATAGCCGCCCAGGCTCCAGCCTCATCACACCAAAGATCCACCAATGCCGCCCAGGACTCGTCTTTTCCATAACACCAATTTGGACACACCTACATAATAAAAGCATAATGGCATGTAGGTGTGTCCAAATTGGTGTTATGGAAGCATAAAGCATAAAGCATAATGTACCACAAGGTAATGAAAGCATAATGAAAGCATAATATATGAAAGCATAATGAAAAATCTTTTATACTTACCGCCAAGAACTCGGGCCTCTCCAAGGTAATGCCCATCCTCCGCGCTTCTTCCTTGGTCATCTTCACACCAAGATAGTCGTGGTAGTATGTGGAGATGGCCACATAGCGCACCTCGTACTGCATCTGGCGGGCCTTCTTCTTGCATTGGCGCAGCATGATCTAGTCCGCTCTAGCCCTGTGCTCCGGAAGAACTCGATAGAATTTCTACAATCATGCATGAAACAAGAATGGAAGAAGCCATGAGTTAAATCATTTCATGAAACTAGAATGGACTTGTTCTTCTGAAGAGAACTCACCCAGAAAGTAGTGATCACGGCCTTGGCATGGGTCTCATGGTCCGCGTGGCGGGCCGCTTCCCAGTGGTCCCAGCTCGTGGCCAAAACCCGACGAGCCGGCTGCCTGACTGGATCCGGACAGTACAACCCCGGCCAGTATAACTTCAGCAAGACGGTGATGAGGCCGTTGGGAATACGGACCCCTTTAGAATATATCCAGTTGCTGCAAAAGAATGAACTATTAGCATGTGACAAGCAAAATAAATAACAACCAGAATAAGCATGTGACAAGCAAAATAATGAACCACTTACTCTTTTCCCGTGGGCTCAATGAGCCACTTCTGCTCCTCAGTAGCAGGAACCTGCTTTGGTAGCTTTGCGTTACCACGCAGCCACCCCTTCTTGTCAACCCCCTTCCCGTCACCACCATCATCCCCGCCACCACCCTCCTCCTCGCCTGCCTCCCCCTCCCCAACCTCCTCCTCCTCCTCCTCCTCGCCTGCCTCCTCCTCCACCTCCTCCTCCTCCACCACCACCACCTCCTCCTCCTCCTCCTCCCTAGAGTGTACCTCACTAGAGGAGGGTACCTCACTAGAGGAGGGCCTCGAAGACAACACCCCTAAGTCGGTGAGGGTGCGCTCTTTCTGGCCGCGACCCCCTGTAGTGGCTCTCCCCCCAGCACCTCGTCCTCTAGAGGCTCTCCCCCCGCCCCCTCCTCCTCTAGGGGCACCTCTCCCTCGACCTCCCTGTGAGGAGTCATCGTCAAGTAGCCGAGGGGGAGGATTACGTGCTCGACCACTCCGACTAGGCAGGCCGACGACCTTGCGTAGGAAACCCACGCCGTCGGCCTTCCCCTTGCCCATGTTCCACGAACCTGCATTGAAAAGAGAAAAAGCAATTAGTAAATTAATAAAATGAAGGAAAAGGCATGATAATAAACACATTAATAAAAATGCATAAAAAGGCATATTCCTAAACTATAGAAAAAATACTTGAAACGTACATCTGCTAGAACCCATATGAATCATCACTGTTGTAACCTCTTTCTCGGTCCGTCTCATCATCACTATCAATCATATCATCTTCGTTGTCCAATGGAGGTGGAGGCTCTTCCTCGTCGTCAGTGTCTTCGTTTAACTTTTCTAGCATAAGTATGTCATTTTCATTGACAATGGTCTCACCATCATTCCGTGCATCGTCGACGTTTGGGTCCACATCATCATCACCCAATGGTCTAGCGTCATCGTTTCTAACCACATCATCATCATCATCATCAGGTTGCTCTTGATAGAACACTCCCTTGTATGTCATGGGGTTAATGTTGTAGTAATCGTCTTCATTCGGGTCTGGTAGCTTACCATGTGGCGACACCTTGAACACAACTTCCCAACCCTTTAGATACACTTTCTGGCATGGGTAAGGCAGATAATATACTTGTGTAGCTTGGGTAGCCGCAATGAAGAGATCGGCTCCGGCATAGACGGTTGATGGTTTAACTTCGACCAAACCAATGGAAGGCGTATGTTTTACCCCCTCCCGCGGATCGAACCATCGGCATTTGAACACAGGCAGACTTAGGGTCTCACGCCCCTGGCGGAATTTAACCTCGTATATATTTTGTACCCTTCCGTAGTAGTCTACTGAATTTTGACCGGGGGTGTACACTCCAGTATTTATAGTTTTGGGATCGGGGCGGCTGTTTTGGTGCTCCTCTGTATGGAAGCGATACCCATTCACATCATACTTTTTACATGTCATGACGGCAGGGTCAAAACCCATGGAAACCCATCTCAATTCATCATCCATAGATATGTTCGGATCTTTTCCCTACAAGTATAATGGAAATTGTTGCGTGCATTAGTTCGGTTAACTAATAAATGTTGAAGTAGGTATTTAATAGGGGAGTGTGGAAAATTACTTTCTCCATGAACCAAGCAACAAAATTTTTACGTCCAGGGTTTCCATGACGGAGAAGAGTAAGTGCCTCCGCCTCAGTAGGAGGATTCACTCCCGTCCATTCCTCTTGAACGAAATCACTAAAAAAGATAAGCGGTGTTAGACCGGGACTAAGTGAACATGAAACATGATGATGTGGAAGACATAAAGGAATGGTGTAGTGGTATTACCTCATCCACACTTCCTCAACTTCCTTGATGTTGTGCAAGATATAGAACATGAGGTCCTCCCACTCTTGTCGTGGCATGTTATAAGATTTCGAGGCCCCAGCCCTCCCACCTTGCGCGTTGAATAGATCGAGCCTGGGTTGATACTTGGGCTCTTCTATATTGTATCGAGGCACCTTGTTATGCAGATGGGGAACGTGGTCTGGATAGTATGATGTCCTGAGGTCTGACACCTCCTCTAGGATAACTGCCTCAGCTATGGAAGCTTCAATCTTAGCTTTGTTTCCACATTTCCGTCGGAGATGCTTGTTCTGCCTCTCAGGGCCGTACTGCCAGCGATTTTGCACAGGGCCCCCCAACAATACCTCGTTCGCGAGGTGCAGAATGAGATGTGTCATCGGAGTAAAGAAGCCTGGCGGAAAGATCTTCTCTAGCTTGACTATCAACTCCGGTGCCTTCTTATGCAATTTTTCAATCACCTCTTTACTTACTTCTTTAGCACAGAGCATGCGGAAGAAATGGCTAAGCTCGGCAAGCACTCGCCAGACATGCTCGGGGACATAGCCTCGAACCATCACCGGCATTATCCGCTCAATCCATACATGGTAGTCATGACTCTTCAGGCCGGTCACTTTGCCCGTTGAAAGATTGACTCCCTTACTTATATTCGATGCATAACCATCGGTGAACTTCAAAATTTGTTTCAGCCAGATAAGTACTTCTTTTTTTCTGGCGGTTTAAGGACAAAGTCAGCATCTGGCTTGAACCAGTTTTTTCGACCGCCTGTGGGAGGCTTCATGTTCAGGCGTGGTCTATCACAAATTCTCTGTTGATCGGCTCTAGCTTTTACGTTATCCTTCGTCTTATCAGGAATGTTGAGGATCGTGTGGAAAAGGGACTCTGCCACATTCTTTTCGGTGTGCATCACATCAATATTGTAAGGAAGTTTGAGGTCCTTGAAATAGGGAAGCTGCGAGAAGGGGGTAATGTGCGTCCAGTTGTGCGTCTCACCATATCCCTCGAAGCCTTTGGCTTTGGCTTTGCCTTTGCCTTTGACTTTAGGCTTGAGAGCTTTTAGCTGAGCAAGAACATCTGCCCCCGAAAATGTTGGAATCTCGGTTACTTCATGAACAACCCGGCCTTTCGTGAAGTTCTTCTTGTCTTCCCTGTCTGGATGGTCTGGAGGGAGGAACTGTCGATGCAGGTCAAAGGCTACATACTTGCCACCCTTACTCAGCCAAATCATTCGCAGAGCCTGCATGCACACTGGGCATGGCATCTTACCACTTGTACACCATCCGCAGAATAGAGCATAGCCGGGAAAGTCATGCATGCAATAGTGCAACCAAACTTTCATCAAGAAATTTCTCTGCAGATCCCGGTCGTATGTCAACCTCGGAAAGTACCAAGAATGGTGCAAAGCATCCACAAGCGGCTGCATAAACACACCCAATTGCTTCCCCGGGTAGTCAGGCCCCGGAATGATGAGCGACAAGAACATGGTCTTCCGTTGCATTAGGGCACCGGGAGGAAGATTGAGCGGAATTACAAACACAGGCCAGCAGCTGTATGGATTGGACGACATACCATATGGATTCAACCCATCACCTGATATGGCTATTCTGACATTCCCAGCCTCGGCTGCTTCCTCGGGGTATTCTTCATCGAATGACTTCCATGCTTCCCCTCCCGATGGATGTATGATTTTTTTGGATTGTACCTTATACCTTCCTTGTGCCACTTCATCATTTTGGCAGACTCCTTCGTGATGAAAAGGCGCTGCAGTCTTTTTATAAAATCAAGATACCGAAGAACCTTAACGGGGATGGTTAGCTGCTTTTTCTCACCATCCTCACCGACCACCTCAATGTACCGAGACGAACCGCACTTCCTACAGTACTTGTCATCCGCATACTCGTGCCTAAACAAAAGGCAATTCTTCGGGCAAACATCTATTTTCTCATAATCCATAGAGAGTGCCTTCATGATTTTCTTTGTATCGTACATGCTTTTCGGCAGTTCATGACCCTCAGGGAGGCTGTTAGCCCATACTCCCAGGAATGCTTCGAAGCATTTCTGGCTACAGCCGTACTCAGCCTTGACTGCAATCAGTTGCGAGATGGCATCCAGCTGAGATATTTTCGCACCCGCATAAAGAGGTTTCTTCGACGAGGCCAAGACCTCCAAGAAGGCCTTTGCGGTTGCCTCCGGCTCCTCTGGTTCATTCTCTGAAGGTGTCGCATTTGCCGTTTCTGCAACAATGACATCATCTAGCATGTCCCTGACCCCGTCGTCCTCATATCCATCGATGCGTTGTCGCATCACCTCGTCTCTACCACGGTCCTGCTCGGCTATGTTTATCGGCGGCATGTCAAAGTTTGGCATATATCCGTGCGTGCGAAGGTGCTCACTCATGTCCGTCTGATTTCTACGGTGACGTCTGGCACATCTCGCACAGGGGCATGGTGGGATAATTCTCATTGGACGACGGAATATCTCCTTCAAATACACATCGGTTTTCGCGATCCACTCTGATGTTACTCGATTCCGACGGATAAAACCACTGTACATCCACTGATTATCTGCCATCCTCTGCTTTTTTGCAAGCCACACAACATAATTAAGGATTCACTTAAATTAATCACATCAAATTTTCAGTTTCTACCGCGTTGAATCCACCTACATCTCTAATAGGTAAAGATGGGTCCTAATCCCACCTGAGGATGTGTAGATTGAGTACGTTCTCCATTCTACCCCGTTCCGAGACAAAATTTCGGCAGCACCTCCCCGCTGTTCTCCAGATACACATCTTGGCAAATAGCCAAGAGAATGTGCTCCGAAGAACAATGGGGAGGCGCCGCCGAAATCCTGTCTCAGAACGGGGCAGAACATGGAGAAGATACCCAATCTACACATCCTCGGGCTGTCCGTGGAAAACGCTGGACAATCCGAAAGAGCTGCGGTGATAAATATGCAATTGAATGCATATTTATCCATGCAACCCTTTCGGACGGGAGACGCCTAGGTTATGTCAGTTGACTTGAGAATGAAATCTAGTGATATGAAAAAATGGAGGAGATGGACTTGTAGCTCACCCTCGGCTGTAGAGGAAGTAGTCGAACAGCAGAGGGATGCTCAGGGGGACCAACGCGTCGTACAACGGTCACTCCGATGAAATGCGACACCACAAAGCCTGCAAATTCCATCGCGACAAAAAATTAGAACATCACAACTCATAGAACATCACAATATCATCATCATCGTCTAACAATCATCGAATCATAAAAAACATCATCATCATCTAAAAATTATCGAAGCATAAAAAAACACCATCATCTATCATCTACCAATCATCTATCATCTATCATCATCATCATCTCAAAATCATTGAAGCATAAAAATCATCATTATCACTTCTCATCTAACAATCATCATCATCATCTCAAAACAAATCCGTATGAACAAGTTATCTATCTAACTACCATCTATGTGTCTAACTATCACATTTAGCCCTCTTATCCTCTGCAAAATCATGAAAAAACAAAAAAATGTTCTTGGGAGCCAGACCTAACGGAGAGGAGGTCGAGGCGGCGGCTGCTCTGGGGAGGGAGCGTGGCGACTCCGGGCAGGAGGCCCTCCCCTCACCCCGAGCATCGGCCGGTGTTGGGTGGAGATGAGGTCGAGTCGGGGCGGGTGGCTGCGTTGGGCGGGGACGAGGTCGGGGCGGGGCGGCGGCCAGGCGGGGACGAGGTCGAACCGGGGCGGGGCGTTGGGCGGGCGGAGACGAGGTCGGGGCGGGGACGAGGTTGGGGCGGGAGGGCATCGGCCAGGGCGTGGAAAAGGTCGGGGCGGGGCGGGGCATCGGCCGGGGCGGAGACGAGGTCGGGCGGGGCGGGGCATCGGCCGGGGCGGAGACGAGGTCGGGGCGGGGGCGGGGCGTCGGCCGGGGCGGGATGAGGTCGGGGCGGATCGGCGGCCGGGGCGGGGCGGCGTTGGGTGGCGGCGGCTATCGGGGTCGAGAGAGAGGTTGGGGTCGGGGTGACACAGAGAGGGAATGGGTGGAGGAGGATGAGTAGCAAGTGGATAAGGTCACCCCTATGCCGACGGCCTGGCCGTCGGCTTAGGCTGGGTTTTGCATTTTTTTATTTTTTATTACGACATATGTGTGACTCTCAGCACAATGTAAAAAATAGCCCACCATGCTTCCACAAGCATAGCAGGGCCCACCGCAACACCTGGCGGCATTTCTACCCCCTCCGGTACCCCATCCCGTCTAACCCTGACATAGACGACCGCCGGATCTAGCTCTTTCACTTGCGCCGGACTGGGTCTGACCAGTGGACCTTCTCACCTGATTTTCGTAGCCCAGCCCATAGCTGCACCCCCCAACACCATCACGGCCCAACCCACCCAAAGATACCCTCCGTGTCGGCCCGGCGTGGCCGTTTCCCCCTGGTGGGGGTAGCAATGCCACCAGAGCGTCGCACCGGGCCCTCATACATGTGGGGTGGTGTGGTGGCATGTTCGAAGAGGCGGGACGCGTCTCCGGTGCATGCCCCCCCTCACGGATGGCCCGATGCGGTAACGATGCGGCAGAGGTGGAACGTCTACTACCGTGTCATCGCCGTCCGTGAGGGGGGGGCACGCACCGGAGACGCGTCCTGCCTCTTCGGACATGCCACCACACCACCCCGCATGTATGAGGGCCCGGTGCGTGCCCCCGTCCTGCCTAACCCTGTAGCGTTTGACCACGGGATCTAGCCCTTTGACTTTGCACGGACGGGCTTTGACCAGTGGACCTCCCCACCCGGTTGTGTTAGGTCAGCCCATAGGAACACTTTGGAGCAACATCCGGGCCAGACCCGCAGCAAGATCCCCTCCGTGTAGACCCCACGCGTCAGTTCCCCCTCCAGGTGCCGGAGGCGGCGCCGTCCGTGAGGGGGGCACACCTCGGACACGCGTGCTGGGCATTTGCAACCGCCACAACACTTCCAGACTTGTGAGAGGCCGCCTACGCAAGATTTGGCGGCATGCTAGCCCCCGGAGGCCGCCGGCCACAGCCGTAGACGCGCGAAGGGCAATCCGCGTAGAGGGAATTTTTCGGATACTTATCCATCACAAAAAATTATGAAAAAATACCATCGTTACTATAGCACATGTGCCCACGTCGTGCAAAAAAACTCATGATTTTATCGCGCTCCGAGTATTTAGTAATATTGATGCCGCATCGTTACCGCAGAACGTCTACTACCGTGTCATCGCCGTCCGTGAGGGGGGGCCACGCCCTGGAGACGTGTCCCGCCTCTTCGGACATGCCACCACACCACCCCGCATGTATGAGGGCCCGGTGCGACGCTCCGGTGGCATTGCTACCCCCAGTGCCCCCATCCCGCCTAACCCTGTAGCGTTTGACCACGGGATCTAGCCCTTTGACTTTGCACGGACGGGCTTTGACCAGTGGACCTCCCCACCCGGTTGTGTTAGGTCAGCCCATAGGAACACTTTGGAGCAACATCCGGGCCAGACCCACAGCAAGATCCCCTCCGTGTAGACCCCACGCGTCCGTTTCCCCCCTCCAGGTGCCGGCGGCGGCGCCGTCCGTGAGGGGGGCACACCCCGGACACGCGTGCCGGGCGTTTGCAACCGCCACAACACTTCCAGACTTGTGAGAGGCCGCCTACGCAAGATTTGGCGGCATGCTAGCCCCCGGAGGCCGCCGGCCACAGCCGTAGACGCGCGAAGGGCAATCCGCGTAGAGGGAATTTTTCGGATACTTCTCCATCACCAAAAATTATGAAAAAATACCATCGTTCCTATAGCACATGTGCCCACGTCGTGCAAAAAACTCATGATTTTATCGCGCTCCGAGTATTTAGTAATATTGACGCCGCATCGTTACCGCAGAACGTCTACTACCGTGTCATCGCCGTCCGTGAGGGGGGGCCACGCCCCGGAGACGCGTCCCGCCTCTTCGGACATGCCACCACACCACCCCGCATGTATGAGGGCCCGGTGCGACGCTCCGGTGGCATTGCTACCCCCAGTGCCCCCGTCCCGCCTAACCCTGTAGCGTTTGACCACGGGATCTAGCCCTTTGACTTTGCACGGACGGGCTTTGACCAGTGGACCTCCCCACCCGGTTGTGTTAGGTCAGCCCATAGGAACACTTTGGAGCAACATCCGGGCCAGACCCACAGCAAGATCCCCTCCGTGTAGACCCCACGCGTCCGTTTCCCCCCTCCAGGTGCCGGCGGCGGCGCCGTCCGTGAGGGGGGCACACCCCGGACACGCGTGCCGGGCGTTTGCAACCGCCACAACACTTCCAGACTTGTGAGAGGCCGCCTACGCAAGATTTGGCGGCATGCTAGCCCCCGGAGGCCGCCGGCCACAGCCGTAGACGCGCGAAGGGCAATCCGCGTAGAGGGAATTTTTCGGATACTTCTCCATCACCAAAAATTATGAAAAAATACCATCGTTCCTATAGCACATGTGCCCACGTCGTGCAAAAAAACTCATGATTTTATCGCGCTCCGAGTATTTAGTAATATTGACGCCGCATCGTTACCGCAGAACGTCTACTACCGTGTCATCGCCGTCCGTGAGGGGGGGCCACGCCCCGGAGACGCGTCCCGCCTCTTCGGACATGCCACCACACCACCCCGCATGTATGAGGGCCCGGTGCGACGCTCCGGTGGCATTGCTACCCCCAGTGCCCCCGTCCCGCCTAACCCTGTAGCGTTTGACCACGGGATCTAGCCCTTTGACTTTGCACGGACGGGCTTTGACCAGTGGACCTCCCCACCCGGTTGTGTTAGGTCAGCCCATAGGAACACTTTGGAGCAACATCCGGGCCAGACCCACAGCAAGATCCCCTCCGTGTAGACCCCACGCGTCCGTTTCCCCCCTCCAGGTGCCGGCGGCGGCGCCGTCCGTGAGGGGGGCACACCCCGGACACGCGTGCCGGGCGTTTGCAACCGCCACAACACTTCCAGACTTGTGAGAGGCCGCCTACGCAAGATTTGGCGGCATGCTAGCCCCCGGAGGCCGCCGGCCACAGCCGTAGACGCGCGAAGGGCAATCCGCGTAGAGGGAATTTTTCGGATACTTCTCCATCACCAAAAATTATGAAAAAATACCATCGTTCCTATAGCACATGTGCCCACGTCGTGCAAAAAAACTCATGATTTTATCGCGCTCCGAGTATTTAGTAATATTGACGCCGCATCGTTACCGCAGAACGTCTACTACCGTGTCATCGCCGTCCGTGAGGGGGGGCCACGCCCCGGAGACGCGTCCCGCCTCTTCGGACATGCCACCACACCACCCCGCATGTATGAGGGCCCGGTGCGACGCTCCGGTGGCATTGCTACCCCCAGTGCCCCCGTCCCGCCTAACCCTGTAGCGTTTGACCACGGGATCTAGCCCTTTGACTTTGCACGGACGGGCTTTGACCAGTGGACCTCCCCACCCGGTTGTGTTAGGTCAGCCCATAGGAACACTTTGGAGCAACATCCGGGCCAGACCCACAGCAAGATCCCCTCCGTGTAGACCCCACGCGTCCGTTTCCCCCCTCCAGGTGCCGGCGGCGGCGCCGTCCGTGAGGGGGGCACACCCCGGACACGCGTGCCGGGCGTTTGCAACCGCCACAACACTTCCAGACTTGTGAGAGGCCGCCTACGCAAGATTTGGCGGCATGCTAGCCCCCGGAGGCCGCCGGCCACAGCCGTAGACGCGCGAAGGGCAATCCGCGTAGAGGGAATTTTTCGGATACTTCTCCATCACCAAAAATTATGAAAAAATACCATCGTTCCTATAGCACATGTGCCCACGTCGTGCAAAAAAACTCATGATTTTATCGCGCTCCGAGTATTTAGTAATATTGACGCCGCATCGTTACCGCAGAACGTCTACTACCGTGTCATCGCCGTCCGTGAGGGGGGGCCACGCCCCGGAGACGCGTCCCGCCTCTTCGGACATGCCACCACACCACCCCGCATGTATGAGGGCCCGGTGCGACGCTCCGGTGGCATTGCTACCCCCCAGTGCCCCCGTCCCGCCTAACCCTGTAGCGTTTGACCACGGGATCTAGCCCTTTGACTTTGCACGGACGGGCTTTGACCAGTGGACCTCCCCACCCGGTTGTGTTAGGTCAGCCCATAGGAACACTTTGGAGCAACATCCGGGCCAGACCCACAGCAAGATCCCCTCCGTGTAGACCCCACGCGTCCGTTTCCCCCCTCCAGGTGCCGGCGGCGGCGCCGTCCGTGAGGGGGGCACACCCCGGACACGCGTGCCGGGCGTTTGCAACCGCCACAACACTTCCAGACTTGTGAGAGGCCGCCTACGCAAGATTTGGCGGCATGCTAGCCCCCGGAGGCCGCCGGCCACAGCCGTAGACGCGCGAAGGGCAATCCGCGTAGAGGGAATTTTTCGGATACTTCTCCATCACCAAAAATTATGAAAAAATACCATCGTTCCTATAGCACATGTGCCCACGTCGTGCAAAAAAACTCATGATTTTATCGCGCTCCGAGTATTTAGTAATATTGACGCCGCATCGTTACCGCAGAACGTCTACTACCGTGTCATCGCCGTCCGTGAGGGGGGCCACGCCCCGGAGACGCGTCCCGCCTCTTCGGACATGCCACCACACCACCCCGCATGTATGAGGGCCCGGTGCGACGCTCCGGTGGCATTGCTACCCCCAGTGCCCCCGTCCCGCCTAACCCTGTAGCGTTTGACCACGGGATCTAGCCCTTTGACTTTGCACGGACGGGCTTTGACCAGTGGACCTCCCCACCCGGTTGTGTTAGGTCAGCCCATAGGAACACTTTGGAGCAACATCCGGGCCAGACCCACAGCAAGATCCCCTCCGTGTAGACCCCACGCGTCCGTTTCCCCCCTCCAGGTGCCGGCGGCGGCGCCGTCCGTGAGGGGGGGCACACCCCGGACACGCGTGCCGGGCGTTTGCAACCGCCACAACACTTCCAGACTTGTGAGAGGCCGCCTACGCAAGATTTGGCGGCATGCTAGCCCCCGGAGGCCGCCGGCCACAGCCGTAGACGCGCGAAGGGCAATCCGCGTAGAGGGAATTTTTCGGATACTTCTCCATCACCAAAAATTATGAAAAAATACCATCGTTCCTATAGCACATGTGCCCACGTCGTGCAAAAAAACTCATGATTTTATCGCGCTCCGAGTATTTAGTAATATTGACGCCGCATCGTTACCGCAGAACGTCTACTACCGTGTCATCGCCGTCCGTGAGGGGGGCCACGCCCCGGAGACGCGTCCCGCCTCTTCGGACATGCCACCACACCACCCCGCATGTATGAGGGCCCGGTGCGACGCTCCGGTGGCATTGCTACCCCCCAGTGCCCCCGTCCCGCCTAACCCTGTAGCGTTTGACCACGGGATCTAGCCCTTTGACTTTGCACGGACGGGCTTTGACCAGTGGACCTCCCCACCCGGTTGTGTTAGGTCAGCCCATAGGAACACTTTGGAGCAACATCCGGGCCAGACCCACAGCAAGATCCCCTCCGTGTAGACCCCACGCGTCCGTTTCCCCCCTCCAGGTGCCGGCGGCGGCGCCGTCCGTGAGGGGGGCACACCCCGGACACGCGTGCCGGGCGTTTGCAACCGCCACAACACTTCCAGACTTGTGAGAGGCCGCCTACGCAAGATTTGGCGGCATGCTAGCCCCCGGAGGCCGCCGGCCACAGCCGTAGACGCGCGAAGGGCAATCCGCGTAGAGGGAATTTTTCGGATACTTCTCCATCACCAAAAATTATGAAAAAATACCATCGTTCCTATAGCACATGTGCCCACGTCGTGCAAAAAAACTCATGATTTTATCGCGCTCCGAGTATTTAGTAATATTGACGCCGCATCGTTACCGCAGAACGTCTACTACCGTGTCATCGCCGTCCGTGAGGGGGGCCACGCCCCGGAGACGCGTCCCGCCTCTTCGGACATGCCACCACACCACCCCGCATGTATGAGGGCCCGGTGCGACGCTCCGGTGGCATTGCTACCCCCCAGTGCCCCCGTCCCGCCTAACCCTGTAGCGTTTGACCACGGGATCTAGCCCTTTGACTTTGCACGGACGGGCTTTGACCAGTGGACCTCCCCACCCGGTTGTGTTAGGTCAGCCCATAGGAACACTTTGGAGCAACATCCGGGCCAGACCCACAGCAAGATCCCCTCCGTGTAGACCCCACGCGTCCGTTTCCCCCCTCCAGGTGCCGGCGGCGGCGCCGTCCGTGAGGGGGGCACACCCCGGACACGCGTGCCGGGCGTTTGCAACCGCCACAACACTTCCAGACTTGTGAGAGGCCGCCTACGCAAGATTTGGCGGCATGCTAGCCCCCGGAGGCCGCCGGCCACAGCCGTAGACGCGCGAAGGGCAATCCGCGTAGAGGGAATTTTTCGGATACTTCTCCATCACCAAAAATTATGAAAAAATACCATCGTTCCTATAGCACATGTGCCCACGTCGTGCAAAAAAACTCATGATTTTATCGCGCTCCGAGTATTTAGTAATATTGACGCCGCATCGTTACCGCAGAACGTCTACTACCGTGTCATCGCCGTCCGTGAGGGGGGGCCACGCCCCGGAGACGCGTCCCGCCTCTTCGGACATGCCACCACACCACCCCGCATGTATGAGGGCCCGGTGCGACGCTCCGGTGGCATTGCTACCCCCCAGTGCCCCCGTCCCGCCTAACCCTGTAGCGTTTGACCACGGGATCTAGCCCTTTGACTTTGCACGGACGGGCTTTGACCAGTGGACCTCCCCACCCGGTTGTGTTAGGTCAGCCCATAGGAACACTTTGGAGCAACATCCGGGCCAGACCCACAGCAAGATCCCCTCCGTGTAGACCCCACGCGTCCGTTTCCCCCCTCCAGGTGCCGGCGGCGGCGCCGTCCGTGAGGGGGGCACACCCCGGACACGCGTGCCGGGCGTTTGCAACCGCCACAACACTTCCAGACTTGTGAGAGGCCGCCTACGCAAGATTTGGCGGCATGCTAGCCCCCGGAGGCCGCCGGCCACAGCCGTAGACGCGCGAAGGGCAATCCGCGTAGAGGGAATTTTTCGGATACTTCTCCATCACCAAAAATTATGAAAAAATACCATCGTTCCTATAGCACATGTGCCCACGTCGTGCAAAAAAACTCATGATTTTATCGCGCTCCGAGTATTTAGTAATATTGACGCCGCATCGTTACCGCAGAACGTCTACTACCGTGTCATCGCCGTCCGTGAGGGGGGGCCACGCCCCGGAGACGCGTCCCGCCTCTTCGGACATGCCACCACACCACCCCGCATGTATGAGGGCCCGGTGCGACGCTCCGGTGGCATTGCTACCCCCAGTGCCCCCGTCCCGCCTAACCCTGTAGCGTTTGACCACGGGATCTAGCCCTTTGACTTTGCACGGACGGGCTTTGACCAGTGGACCTCCCCACCCGGTTGTGTTAGGTCAGCCCATAGGAACACTTTGGAGCAACATCCGGGCCAGACCCACAGCAAGATCCCCTCCGTGTAGACCCCACGCGTCCGTTTCCCCCCTCCAGGTGCCGGCGGCGGCGCCGTCCGTGAGGGGGGCACACCCCGGACACGCGTGCCGGGCGTTTGCAACCGCCACAACACTTCCAGACTTGTGAGAGGCCGCCTACGCAAGATTTGGCGGCATGCTAGCCCCCGGAGGCCGCCGGCCACAGCCGTAGACGCGCGAAGGGCAATCCGCGTAGAGGGAATTTTTCGGATACTTCTCCATCACCAAAAATTATGAAAAAATACCATCGTTCCTATAGCACATGTGCCCACGTCGTGCAAAAAAACTCATGATTTTATCGCGCTCCGAGTATTTAGTAATATTGACGCCGCATCGTTACCGCAGAACGTCTACTACCGTGTCATCGCCGTCCGTGAGGGGGGGCCACGCCCCGGAGACGCGTCCCGCCTCTTCGGACATGCCACCACACCACCCCGCATGTATGAGGGCCCGGTGCGACGCTCCGGTGGCATTGCTACCCCCCAGTGCCCCCGTCCCGCCTAACCCTGTAGCGTTTGACCACGGGATCTAGCCCTTTGACTTTGCACGGACGGGCTTTGACCAGTGGACCTCCCCACCCGGTTGTGTTAGGTCAGCCCATAGGAACACTTTGGAGCAACATCCGGGCCAGACCCACAGCAAGATCCCCTCCGTGTAGACCCCACGCGTCCGTTTCCCCCCTCCAGGTGCCGGCGGCGGCGCCGTCCGTGAGGGGGGCACACCCCGGACACGCGTGCCGGGCGTTTGCAACCGCCACAACACTTCCAGACTTGTGAGAGGCCGCCTACGCAAGATTTGGCGGCATGCTAGCCCCCGGAGGCCGCCGGCCACAGCCGTAGACGCGCGAAGGGCAATCCGCGTAGAGGGAATTTTTCGGATACTTCTCCATCACCAAAAATTATGAAAAAATACCATCGTTCCTATAGCACATGTGCCCACGTCGTGCAAAAAAACTCATGATTTTATCGCGCTCCGAGTATTTAGTAATATTGACGCCGCATCGTTACCGCAGAACGTCTACTACCGTGTCATCGCCGTCCGTGAGGGGGGGCCACGCCCCGGAGACGCGTCCCGCCTCTTCGGACATGCCACCACACCACCCCGCATGTATGAGGGCCCGGTGCGACGCTCCGGTGGCATTGCTACCCCCCAGTGCCCCCGTCCCGCCTAACCCTGTAGCGTTTGACCACGGGATCTAGCCCTTTGACTTTGCACGGACGGGCTTTGACCAGTGGACCTCCCCACCCGGTTGTGTTAGGTCAGCCCATAGGAACACTTTGGAGCAACATCCGGGCCAGACCCACAGCAAGATCCCCTCCGTGTAGACCCCACGCGTCCGTTTCCCCCCTCCAGGTGCCGGCGGCGGCGCCGTCCGTGAGGGGGGCACACCCCGGACACGCGTGCCGGGCGTTTGCAACCGCCACAACACTTCCAGACTTGTGAGAGGCCGCCTACGCAAGATTTGGCGGCATGCTAGCCCCCGGAGGCCGCCGGCCACAGCCGTAGACGCGCGAAGGGCAATCCGCGTAGAGGGAATTTTTCGGATACTTCTCCATCACCAAAAATTATGAAAAAATACCATCGTTCCTATAGCACATGTGCCCACGTCGTGCAAAAAAACTCATGATTTTATCGCGCTCCGAGTATTTAGTAATATTGACGCCGCATCGTTACCGCAGAACGTCTACTACCGTGTCATCGCCGTCCGTGAGGGGGGGCCACGCCCCGGAGACGCGTCCCGCCTCTTCGGACATGCCACCACACCACCCCGCATGTATGAGGGCCCGGTGCGACGCTCCGGTGGCATTGCTACCCCCAGTGCCCCCGTCCCGCCTAACCCTGTAGCGTTTGACCACGGGATCTAGCCCTTTGACTTTGCACGGACGGGCTTTGACCAGTGGACCTCCCCACCCGGTTGTGTTAGGTCAGCCCATAGGAACACTTTGGAGCAACATCCGGGCCAGACCCACAGCAAGATCCCCTCCGTGTAGACCCCACGCGTCCGTTTCCCCCCTCCAGGTGCCGGCGGCGGCGCCGTCCGTGAGGGGGGCACACCCCGGACACGCGTGCCGGGCGTTTGCAACCGCCACAACACTTCCAGACTTGTGAGAGGCCGCCTACGCAAGATTTGGCGGCATGCTAGCCCCCGGAGGCCGCCGGCCACAGCCGTAGACGCGCGAAGGGCAATCCGCGTAGAGGGAATTTTTCGGATACTTCTCCATCACCAAAAATTATGAAAAAATACCATCGTTCCTATAGCACATGTGCCCACGTCGTGCAAAAAAACTCATGATTTTATCGCGCTCCGAGTATTTAGTAATATTGACGCCGCATCGTTACCGCAGAACGTCTACTACCGTGTCATCGCCGTCCGTGAGGGGGGGCCACGCCCCGGAGACGCGTCCCGCCTCTTCGGACATGCCACCACACCACCCCGCATGTATGAGGGCCCGGTGCGACGCTCCGGTGGCATTGCTACCCCCCAGTGCCCCCGTCCCGCCTAACCCTGTAGCGTTTGACCACGGGATCTAGCCCTTTGACTTTGCACGGACGGGCTTTGACCAGTGGACCTCCCCACCCGGTTGTGTTAGGTCAGCCCATAGGAACACTTTGGAGCAACATCCGGGCCAGACCCACAGCAAGATCCCCTCCGTGTAGACCCCACGCGTCCGTTTCCCCCCTCCAGGTGCCGGCGGCGGCGCCGTCCGTGAGGGGGGCACACCCCGGACACGCGTGCCGGGCGTTTGCAACCGCCACAACACTTCCAGACTTGTGAGAGGCCGCCTACGCAAGATTTGGCGGCATGCTAGCCCCCGGAGGCCGCCGGCCACAGCCGTAGACGCGCGAAGGGCAATCCGCGTAGAGGGAATTTTTCGGATACTTCTCCATCACCAAAAATTATGAAAAAATACCATCGTTCCTATAGCACATGTGCCCACGTCGTGCAAAAAAACTCATGATTTTATCGCGCTCCGAGTATTTAGTAATATTGACGCCGCATCGTTACCGCAGAACGTCTACTACCGTGTCATCGCCGTCCGTGAGGGGGGGCCACGCCCCGGAGACGCGTCCCGCCTCTTCGGACATGCCACCACACCACCCCGCATGTATGAGGGCCCGGTGCGACGCTCCGGTGGCATTGCTACCCCCCAGTGCCCCCGTCCCGCCTAACCCTGTAGCGTTTGACCACGGGATCTAGCACTTTGACTTTGCACAGACGGGCTTTGACCAGTGGAGCTCTCCACCCGGTTGTGTTAGGTCAGCCCATAGGAACACTTTGGAGCAACATCCGGGCCAGACCCACAGCAAGATCCCCTCCGTGTAGACCCCACGCGTCCGTTTCCCCCCTCCAGGTGCCGGCGGCAGCGCCGTCCGTGAGGGGGGGCACACCCCGGACACGCGTGCCGGGCGTTTGCAACCGCCACAACACTTCCAGACTTGTGAGAGGCCGCCTACGCAAGACTTGGCGGCATGCTAGCCCCCGGAGGCCGCCGGCCACAGCCGTAGACGCGCGAAGGGCAATCCGCGTAGAGGGAATTTTTCGGATACTTCTCCATCACCAAAAATTATGAAAAAATACCATCGTTCCTATAGCACATGTGCCCACGTCGTGCAAAAAAACTCATGATTTTATCGCGCTCCGAGTATTTAGTAATATTGACGCCGCATCGTTACCGCAGAACGTCTACTACCGTGTCATCGCCGTCCGTGAGGGGGGGCCACGCCCCGGAGACGCGTCCCGCCTCTTCGGACATGCCACCACACCACCCCGCATGTATGAGGGCCCGGTGCGACGCTCCGGTGGCATTGCTACCCCCAGTGCCCCCGTCCCGCCTAACCCTGTAGCGTTTGACCACGGGATCTAGCCCTTTGACTTTGCACGGACGGGCTTTGACCAGTGGACCTCCCCACCCGGTTGTGTTAGGTCAGCCCATAGGAACACTTTGGAGCAACATCCGGGCCAGACCCACAGCAAGATCCCCTCCGTGTAGACCCGACGCGTCTGTTTCCCCCTCCAGGTGCCGGCGGCGGCGCCGTCCGTGAGGGGGGCACACCCCGGACACGCGTGCCGGGCGTTTGCAACCGCCACAACACTTCCAGACTTGTGAGAGGCCGCCTACGCAAGATTTGGCGGCATGCTAGCCCCCGGAGGCCGCCGGCCACAGCCGTAGACGCGCGAAGGGCAATCCGCGTAGAGGGAATTTTTCGGATACTTCTCCATCACCAAAAATTATGAAAAAATACCATCGTTCCTATAGCACATGTGCCCACGTCGTGCAAAAAAACTCATGATTTTATCGCGCTCCGAGTATTTAGTAATATTGACGCCGCATCGTTACCGCAGAACGTCTACTACCGTGTCATCGCCGTCCGTGAGGGGGGGCCACGCCCCGGAGACGCGTCCCGCCTCTTCGGACATGCCACCACACCACCCCGCATGTATGAGGGCCCGGTGCGACGCTCCGGTGGCATTGCTACCCCCAGTGCCCCCGTCCCGCCTAACCCTGTAGCGTTTGACCACGGGATCTAGCCCTTTGACTTTGCACGGACGGGCTTTGACCAGTGGACCTCCCCACCCGGTTGTGTTAGGTCAGCCCATAGGAACACTTTGGAGCAACATCCGGGCCAGACCCACAGCAAGATCCCCTCCGTGTAGACCCCACGCGTCCGTTTCCCCCCTCCAGGTGCCGGCGGCGGCGCCGTCCGTGAGGGGGGCACACCCCGGACACGCGTGCCGGGCGTTTGCAACCGCCACAACACTTCCAGACTTGTGAGAGGCCGCCTACGCAAGATTTGGCGGCATGCTAGCCCCCGGAGGCCGCCGGCCACAGCCGTAGACGCGCGAAGGGCAATCCGCGTAGAGGGAATTTTTCGGATACTTCTCCATCACCAAAAATTATGAAAAAATACCATCGTTCCTATAGCACATGTGCCCACGTCGTGCAAAAAAACTCATGATTTTATCGCGCTCCGAGTATTTAGTAATATTGACGCCGCATCGTTACCGCAGAACGTCTACTACCGTGTCATCGCCGTCCGTGAGGGGGGCCACGCCCCGGAGACGCGTCCCGCCTCTTCGGACATGCCACCACACCACCCCGCATGTATGAGGGCCCGGTGCGACGCTCCGGTGGCATTGCTACCCCCAGTGCCCCTGTCCCGCCTAACCCTGTAGCGTTTGACCACGGGATCTAGCCCTTTGACTTTGCACGGACGGGCTTTGACCAGTGGACCTCCCCACCCGGTTGTGTTAGGTCAGCCCATAGGAACACTTTGGAGCAACATCCGGGCCAGACCCACAGCAAGATCCCCTCAGTGTAGACCCCACGCGTCCGTTTCCCCACTCCAGGTGCCGGCGGCGGCGCCGTCCGTGAGGGGGGCACACCCCGGACACGCGTGCCGGGCGTTTGCAACCGCCACAACACTTCCAGACTTGTGAGAGGCCGCCTACGCAAGATTTGGCGGCATGCTAGCCCCCGGAGGCCGCCGGCCACAGCCGTAGACGCGCGAAGGGCAATCCGCGTAGAGGGAATTTTTCGGATACTTCTCCATCACCAAAAATTATGAAAAAATACCATCGTTCCTATAGCACATGTTCCCACGTCGTGCAAAAAAATCATGATTTTATCGCGCTCCGAGTATTTAGTAATATTGACGCCGCATCGTTACCGCAGAACGTCTACTACCGTGTCATCGCCGTCCGTGAGGGGGGGCCACGCCCCGGAGACGCGTCCCGCCTCTTCGGACATGCCACCACACCACCCCGCATGTATGAGGGCCCGGTGCGACGCTCCGGTGGCATTGCTACCCCCAGTGCCCCCGTCCCGCCTAACCCTGTAGCGTTTGACCACGGGATCTAGCCCTTTGACTTTGCACGGACGGGCTTTGACCAGTGGACCTCCCCACCCGGTTGTGTTAGGTCAGCCCATAGGAACACTTTGGAGCAACATCCGGGCCAGACCCACAGCAAGATCCCCTCCGTGTAGACCCCACGCGTCCGTTTCCCCCCTCCAGGTGCCGGCGGCGGCGCCGTCCGTGAGGGGGGCACACCCCGGACACGCGTGCCGGGCGTTTGCAACCGCCACAACACTTCCAGACTTGTGAGAGGCCGCCTACGCAAGATTTGGCGGCATGCTAGCCCCCGGAGGCCGCCGGCCACAGCCGTAGACGCGCGAAGGGCAATCCGCGTAGAGGGAATTTTTCGGATACTTCTCCATCACCAAAAATTATGAAAAAATACCATCGTTCCTATAGCACATGTGCCCACGTCGTGCAAAAAAACTCATGATTTTATCGCGCTCCGAGTATTTAGTAATATTGACGCCGCATCGTTACCGCAGAACGTCTACTACCGTGTCATCGCCGTCCGTGAGGGGGGCCACGCCCCGGAGACGCGTCCCGCCTCTTCGGACATGCCACCACACCACCCCGCATGTATGAGGGCCCGGTGCAACGCTCTAGTGGCATTGCTGCCCCCCAGTGCCCCCGTCCCGCCTAACCCTATAGCGTTTGACCATGGGATCTAGCCCTTTGACTTTGCACGGACGGGCTTTGACCAGTAGACCTTCCCACACGGTTGTGTTAGGTCAGCCCATAGGAACAGTTTGGAGCAACATCCGGGCCAGACCCACAGCAAGATCCCCTCCGTGTAGACCCCACGCGTCCGTTTCCCCCCTCCAGGTGCCGGCGGCGGCGCCGTCCGTGAGGGGGGCATGCCCCGGACACGCGTGCCGGGCGTTTGCAACCGCCACAACACTTCCAGACTTGTGAGAGGCCGCCTACGAAAGATTTGGCGGCATGCTAGCCCGCGGAGGCCGCCGGCCACAACCATAGACGCGCGAAGGGCAATCCGCATAGAGGGAATTTTCGGATACTTCTCCATTACCAAAAATTATGAAAAAATACCATCGTTACTATAGCACATGTGCCCACGTCGTGCAAAAAACTCATGATTTTATCGCGCTCCGAGTACTTAGTAATATTGACGCCACATCGTTACCGCAGAACGTCTACTACCGTGTCATCGCCGTCCGTGAGGGGGGGCCACGCCCCGGAGACGCGTCCCACCTCCTCGAACATGCCACCACACCACCCCGCATGTATGAGGTCCCGGAGCGGCGCTTCGGTGGCATTGCTACCCCCAGTGCCCCCGTCCCGCCTAACCCTGTAGCGTTTGACCACGGGATCTAGCCCTTTGACTTTGCACGGACGGGCTTTGACCAGTGGACCTCCCCACCCGGTTGTGTTAGGTCAGCCCATAGGAACACTTTGGAGCAACATCCGGGCCAGACCCACAGCAAGATCCCCTCCGTGTAGACCCCACGCGTCCGTTTCCCCCCTCCAGGTGCCGGCGGCGGCGCCGTCCGTGAGGGGGGCACACCCCGGACACGCGTGCCGGGCGTTTGCAACCGCCACAACACTTCCAGACTTGTGAGAGTCCGCCTACGCAAGATTTGGCGGCATGCTAGCCCCCGGAGGCCGCCGGCCACAGCCGTAGACGCGCGAAGGGCAATCCGCGTAGAGGGAATTTTTCGGATACTTCTCCATCACCAAAAATTATGAAAAAATACCATCGTTCCTATAGCACATGTGCCCACGTCGTGCAAAAAAACTCATGATTTTATCGCGCTCCGAGTACTTAGTAATATTGACGCCGCATCGTTACCGCAGAACGTCTACTATCGTGTCATCGCTGTCCGTGAGGGGGGGCCACGCCCCGGAGACGCGTCCCGCCTCTTCGGACATGCCACCACACCACCCCGCATGTATGAGGTCCCGGTGCGACACTCCGGTGGCATTGCTACCCCCAGTGCCCCCGTCCCGCCTAACCCTGTAGCGTTTGACCACGGGATCTAGCCCTTTGACTTTGCACGGACGGGCTTTGACCAGTGGACCTCCCCACCCGGTTGTGTTAGGTCAGCCCATAGGAACACTTTGGAGCAACATCCGGGCTAGACCCACAGCAAGATCCCCTCCGTGTAGACCCCACGTGTCTGTTTCCCCCCTCCAGGTGCCGGCGGCGGCGCCGTCCGTGAGGGGGACACACCCGGACACGCGTGCCGGGCGTTTGCAACCGCCACAACACTTCCAGACTTGTGAGAGGCCGCCTACGCAAGATTTGGCGGCATGCTAGCCCCTGGAGGCCACCGGCCACAGCCGTAGACGTGCGAAGGGCAATCCGTGTATAGGGAATTTTTCGGATACTTCTCCATCACCAAAAATTATGAAAAAATACCATCATTACTGATGGGTTTCGCAGTAATTTCAAAAATTTTCCTACGCACATGCAAGATCATGTGATGCATAGCAACGAGATGGGAGAGTGGTGTCTACGTACCCACGCAGACCGACTGCGGAAGCGTTGACTCAACATAGAGGAAGTAGTCGTACGTCTTCACGATCCAACCGATCAAGTACCGAAACTACGGCACCTCCGAGTTCGAGCACACGTTCAGCTCGATGACGATCCCCGGACTCCGATCCAGCAAAGTGTCGGGGAAGAGTTCCGTCAGCACGACGGCGTGGTGACGATCTTGATGCACTACAGCAGCAGGGCTTCGCCTAAACTCCGCTACAGTATTATCGAGGACTATGGTGGCTGGGGGCACCGCAAAGGAATAGATCACGTGGATCAACTTGTGTGTTTCTGGGGTGCCTCTGCCTCAGTATATAAAGGAGCCAAGGGGGAGGGGGGCGCCGGCCAGGAGGAGGGCGCAGGAGGAGTCCTACTCCTTCCGGGAGTAGGACTCCCCCCCCAATCCTAGTTGGACTAGGATTCCCCGAGGGGGAAAGAGGGAGAGGGGGGCCGGCCACCTCTCCTAGTCCTAATAGGACTAGGGGAGGGGGGAGGTGCGCAGCCACCTTGGGCTGCCCCTTTCTCCTTTCCACTAAAGCCCATTAAGGCCCATATGGCTCCCGGGGGGTTCCGGTAACCTCCCGGTACTCCGGTAAAATCCCGATTTCACCCGGAACACTTCCGATATCCAAATATAGGCTTCCAATATATCAATCTTTACGTCTCGACCATTTCGAGACTCCTCGTCATGTCCGTGATCACATCCGGGACTCCGAACAACCTTTAGTACATCAAAATGCATAAACTCATAATATAACTGTCATCGTAACCTTAAGCGTGCGGACCCTACGGGTTCGAGAACAATGTAGACATGACCGAGACACGTCTCCGGTCAATAACCAATAGCGGGACCTGGATGCCCATATTGGCTCCTACATATTCTACGAAGATCTTTATCGGTCAGACCGCATAACAACATACGTTGTTCCCTTTGTCATCGGTATGTTACTTGCCCGAGATTCGATCGTCGGTATCCAATACCTAGTTCAATCTCGTTACCGGCAAGTCTCTTTACTCGTTCCGTAATACATCATCCCGCAACTAACTCATTAGTTGCAATGCTTGCAAGGCTTATGTGATGTGCATTACCGAGAGGGCCCAGAGATACCTCTCCGACAATCGGAGTGACAAATCCTAATCTCGAAATACGCCAACCCAACATCTACCTTTGGAGACACCTGTAATGCTCCTTTATAATCACCCAGTTACGTTGTGACGTTTGGTAGCACCCAAAGTGTTCCTCCGGCAAACGGGAGTTGCATAATCTCATAGTCATAGGAACATGTATAAGTCATGAAGAAAGCAATAGCAACATACTAAACGATCGGGTGCTAAGCTAATGGAATGGGTCATGTCAATCAGATCATTCAACTAATGATGTGACCTCGTTAATCAAATAACAACTCATTGTTCATGGTTAGGAAACATAACCATCTTTGATTAACGAGCTAGTCAAGTAGAGGCATACTAGTGACACTTTGTTTGTCTATGTATTCACACATGTATTATGTTTCCGGTTAATACAATTCTAGCATGAATAATAAACATTTATCATGATTATAAGGAAATAAATAATAACTTTATTATTGCCTCTAGGGCATATTTCCTTCAGTCTCCCACTTGCACTAGAGTCAATAATCTAGATTACACTGTAATGATTCTAACACCCATGGAGCCTTGGTGCTGATCATGTTTTGCTCGTGGAAGAGGCTTAGTCAACGGGTCTGCAACATTCAGATCCGTATGTATCTTGCAAATCTCTATGTCTCCCACCTGGACTAGATCCCGGATGGAAGTGAAGCGTCTCTTGATGTGCTTGGTTCTCTTGTGAAATCTGGATTCCTTTGCCAAGGCAATTGCACCAGTATTGTCACAAAAGATTTTCATTGGACCCGATGCACTAGGTATGACACCTAGATCGGATATGAACTCCTTCATCCAGACTCCTTCGTTCGCTGCTTCCGAAGCAGCTATGTACTCCGCTTCACATGTAGATCCCGCTACGACGCTTTGTTTAGAACTGCACCAACTGACAGCTCCACCGTTTAATGTAAACACGTATCCGGTTTGCGATTTAGAATCGTCCGGATCAGTGTCAAAGCTTGCATCAACGTAACCTTTTACGGTGAGCTCTTTGTCACCTCCATATACGAGAAACATATCCTTAGTCCTTTTCAGGTATTTCAGGATGTTCTTGACCGCTGTCCAGTGATCCACTCCTGGATTACTTTGGTACCTCCCTGCTAAACTTATAGCAAGGCACACATCAGGTCTGGTACACAGCATTGCATACATGATAGAGCCTATGGCTGAAGCATAGGGAACATCTTTCATTTTCTCTCTATCTTCTGCAGTGGTCGGGCATTGAGTCTTACTCAACTTCACACCTTGTAACACAGGCAAGAACCCTTTCTTTGCTTGATCCATTTTGAACTTCTTCAAAATTTTGTCAAGGTATGTGCTTTGTGAAAGTCCAATTAAGCGTCTTGATCTATCTCTATAGATCTTAATGCCTAATATGTAAGCAGCTTCACCGAGGTCTTTCATTGAAAAACTCTTATTCAAGTATCCCTTTATGCTATCCAGAAATTCTATATCATTTCCAATCAGTAATATGTCATCCACATATAATATCAGAAATGCTACAGAGCTCCCACTCACTTTCTTGTAAATACAGGCTTCTCCAAAAGTCTGTATAAAACCAAATGCTTTGATCACACTATCAAAGCGTTTATTCCAACTCCGAGAGGCTTGCACCAGTCCATAAATGGATCGCTGGAGCTTGCACACTTTGTTAGCTCCCTTTGGATCGACAAAACCTTCCGGTTGCATCATATACAACTCTTCTTCCAGAAATCCATTCAGGAATGCAGTTTTGACATCCATCTGCCAAATTTCATAATCATAAAATGCGGCAATCGCTAACATGATTCGGACAGACTTAAGCATCGCTACAGGTGAGAAGGTCTCATCGTAGTCAATCCCTTGAACTTGTCGAAAACCTTTTGCGACAAGTCGAGCTTTGTAGACAGTAACATTACCATCAGCGTCAGTCTTCTTCTTGAAGATCCATTTATTCTCAATTGCTTGCCGATCATCGGGCAAGTCAACCAAAGTCCATACTTTGTTCTCATACATGGATCCCATCTCAGATTTCATGGCTTCAAGCCACTTTGCGGAATCTGGGCTCACCATCGCTTCTTCATAGTTCGTAGGTTCATCATGATCTAGTAGCATGACTTCCAGAACAGGATTACCGTACCACTCTGGTGCGGATCTTACTCTGGTTGATCTACGAGGTTCAGTAGTATCTTGATCTGAAGTTTCATGATCATTATCATTAGCTTCCTCACTAACTGGTGTAGGTGTCACTGAAACAGTTTTCTGTGATGTACTACTTTCCAGTAAGGGAGCAGGTACAGTTACCTCGTCAAGTTCTACTTTCCTCCCACTCACTTCTTTCGAGAGAAACTCCTTCTCTAGAAAGGATCCATTCTTAGCAACGAATGTCTTGCCTTCGGATCTGTGATAGAAGGTGTACCCAACAGTCTCCTTTGGGTATCCTATGAAGACACATTTCTCCGATTTGGGTTCGAGCTTATCAGGTTGAAGCTTTTTCACATAAGCATCGCAGCCCCAAACTTTAAGAAACGACAACTTTGGTTTCTTGCCAAACCACAGTTCATAAGGTGTCGTCTCAACGGATTTTGATGGTGCCCTATTTAACGTGAATGCGGCCGTCTCTAGAGCATAACCCCAAAACGATAGCGGTAAATCAGTAAGAGACATCATAGATCGCACCATATCTAGTAAAGTACGATTACGACGTTCGGACACACCATTACGCTGTGGTGTTCCGGGTGGCGTGAGTTGCGAAACTATTCCACAGTTTTTCAAATGTACACCAAACTCGTAACTCAAATATTCTCCTCCACGATCAGATCGTAGAAACTTTATTTTCTTGTTACGATGATTTTCAACTTCACTCTGAAATTCTTTGAACTTTTCAAATGTTTCAGACTTATGTTTCATTAAGTAGATATACCCATATCTGCTTAAATCATCTGTGAAGGTGAGAAAATAACGATATCCGCCACGAGCCTCAATATTCATCGGACCACATACATCGGTATGTATGATTTCCAACAAATCTGTTGCTCTCTCCATAGTACCGGAGAACGGTGTTTTAGTCATCTTGCCCATGAGGCACGGTTCGCAAGTACCAAGTGATTCATAATCAAGTGGTTCCAAAAGTCCATCAGTATGGAGTTTCTTCATGCGCTTTACACCGATATGACCTAAACGACAGTGCCACAAATAAGTTGCACTTTCATTATCAACTCTGCATCTTTTGGCTTCAACATTATGAATATGTGTATTACTACTATCGAGATTCAATAAGAATAGACCACTCTTCAAGGGTGCATGACCATAAAAGATATTACTCATATAAATAGAACAACCATTATTCTCTGATTTAAATGAATAACCGTCTCGCATTAAACAAGATCCAGATATAATGTTCATGCTCAATGCTGGCATCAAATAACAATTATTTAGGTCTAATATTAATCCCGAAGGTAGATGTAGAGGTAGCGTGCCGACCGCGATCACATCGACTTTGGAACCGTTTCCCACGCGCATCGTCACCTCGTCCTTTGCCAGTGCCCGCTTATTCCGTAGTCCCTGTTTCGAGTTGCAAATATTAGCAACAGAACCAGTATCAAATACCCAGGTGCTACTGCGAGCTCTAGTAAGGTACACATCAATAACATGTATATCACATATACCTTTGTTCACCTTGCCATCCTTCTTATCCGCCAAATACTTGGGGCAGTTCCGCTTCCAGTGACCAGTCTGCTTGCAGTAGAAGCACTCAGTTTCAGGCTTAGGTCCAGACTTGGGTTTCTTCTCCTGAGCAGCAACTTGCTTGCCGTTCTTCTTGAAGTTCCCCTTCTTCTTCCCTTTGCCCTTTTTCTTGAAACTAGTGGTCTTGTTAACCATCAACACTTGATGCTCCTTCTTGATTTCTACCTCCGCAGCTTTCAGCATTGCGAAGAGCTCGGGAATAGTCTTGTTCATCCCTTGCATATTATAGTTCATCACGAAGCTCTTGTAGCTTGGTGGCAGTGATTGGAGAATTCTGTCAATGACGCAATCATCCGGAAGATTAACTCCCAATTGAATCAAGTGATTATTATACCCAGACATTTTGAGTATATGCTCACTGACAGAACTGTTCTCCTCCATCTTGCAGCTATAGAACTTATTGGAGACTTCATATCTCTCAATCCGGGCATTTGCTTGAAATATTAACTTCAACTCCTGGAACATCTCATATGCTCCATGACGTTCAAAACGTCGTTGAAGTCCCGATTCTAAGCCGTAAAGCATGGCACACTGAACTATCGAGTAGTCATCAGCTTTGCTCTGCCAGACGTTCATAACATCTGGTGTTGCTCCAGCAGCAGGCCTGGCACCCAGCGGTGCTTCCAGGACGTAATTCTTCTGAGCAGCAATGAGGATAATCCTCAAGTTACGGACCCAGTCCGTGTAATTGCTACCATCATCTTTCAACTTTGCTTTCTCAAGGAACGCATTAAAATTCAACGGAACAACAGCACGAGCCATCTATCTACAATCAACATAAACAAGCAAGATACTATCAGGTACTAAGTTCATGATAAATTTAAGTTCAATTAATCAAATTACTTAAGAACTCCCACTTAGATAGACATCCCTCTAATCTTCTAAGTGATTACGTGATCCAAATCAACTAAACCATAACCGATCATCACGTGAGATGGAGTAGTTTTCAATGGTGAACATCGTTATGTTGATCATATCTACTATATGATTCACGCTCGACCTTTCGGTCTCCGTGTTCCGAGGCCATATCTGCATATGCTAGGCTCGTCAAGTTTAACCTGAGTATTCTGTGTGTGCAAAACTGGCTTGCACCCGTTGTAGATGGACGTAGAGCTTATCACACCCGATCATCACGTGGTGTCTGGGCACGACGAACTTTGGCAACGGTGCATACTCAGGGAGAACACTTCTTGATAATTTAGTGAGAGATCATCTTATAATGCTACCGTCAATCAAAGCAAGATAAGATGCATAAAAAGATAAACATCACATGCAATCAATATAAGTGATATGATATGGCCATCATCATCTTGTGCTTGTGATCTCCATCTCCGAAGCACCGTCATGATCACCATCGTCACCGGCGCGACACCTTGATCTCCATCGTAGCATCGTTGTCGTCTCGCCAATCTTATGCTTCCACGACTATCACTACCGTTTAGTAATAAAGTAAAGCATTACATCGCGATTGCATTGCATACAATAAAGCGACAACCATATGGCTCCTGCCAGTTGCCGATAACTCGGTTACAAAACATGATCATCTCATACAATAAAATTCAGCATCATGCCTTGACCATATCACATCACAACATGCCCTGCAAAAACAAGTTAGACGTCCTCTACTTTGTTGTTGCAAGTTTTACGTGGCTGCTACGGGCTTAAGCAAGAACCAATCTCACCTACGCATCAAAACCACAACGATAGTTTGTCAAATAGACTCCGTTTTAACCTTCGCAAGGACCGGGCGTAGCCACACTTGGTTCAACTAAAGTTGGAGAGACAGTCGCCCGCAAGCCACCTATGTGCAAAGCACGTCGGGGGAACCGGTCTCGCGTAAGCGTACGCGTAATGTTGGTCCGGGTCGTCTCGTCCAACAATGCCGCCGAACCAAAGTATGACATGCTGGTAGGCAGTATGACTTATATCGCCCACAACTCACTTGTGTTCTACTCGTGCATATAACATCAACATAAATAACCTAGGCTCGGATGCCACTGTTGGGTTTCGTAGTAATTTCAAAAAAATTCCTACGCACACGCAAGATCATGTGATGCATAGCAACGAGAGGGGAGAGTGTTGTCTACGTACCCACGCAGACCGACTGCGGAAGCGCTGACACGACGTAGAGGAAGTAGTCGTACGTCTTCACGATCCAACCGATCAAGCACCGAAACTACGGCACCTCCGAGTTCGAGCACACGTTCAGCTCGATGACGATCCCCGGACTCCGATCCAGCAAAGTGTCGGGGAAGAGTTCCGTCAGCACGACGGCGTGGTGACGATCTTGATGCACTACAGCAGCAGGGCTTCGCCTAAACTCCGCTACAGTATTATCGAGGAATATGGTGGCTGGGGGCACCGCACACGGCTAAGGAATAGATCACGTGGATCAACTTGTGTGTTTCTGGGGTGCCTCTGCCTCAGTATATAAAGGAGCCAAGGGGGAGGGGGCGCCGGCCAGGAGGAGGGCGCAGGAGGAGTCCTACTCCTTCCGGGAGTAGGACTCCCCCCCAATCCTAGTTGGACTAGGATTCCCCGAGGGGGAAAGAGGGAGAGGGGGGCCGGCCACCTCTCCTAGTCCTAATAGGACTAGGGGAGGGGGGAGGGGGGAGGTGCGCAGCCACCTTGGGCTGCCCCTTTCTCCTTTCCACTAAAGCCCATTAAGGCCCATATGGCTCCCGGGGGGTTCCGGTAACCTCCCGGTACTCCGGTAAAATCCCGATTTCACCCGGAACACTTCCGATATCCAAATATAGGCTTCCAATATATCAATCTTTACGTCTCGACCATTTCGAGACTCCTCGTCATGTCCGTGATCACATCCGGGACTCCGAACAACCTTCGGTACATCAAAATGCATAAACTCATAATATAACTGTCATCGTAACCTTAAGCGTGCGGACCCTACGGGTTCGAGAACAATGTAGACATGACCGAGACACGTCTCCGGTCAATAACCAATAGCGGGACCTGGATGCCCATATTGGCTCCTACATATTCTACGAAGATCTTTATCGGTCAGACCGCATAACAACATACGTTGTTCCCTTTGTCATCGGTATGTTACTTGCCCGAGATTCGATCGTCGGTATCCAATACCTAGTTCAATCTCGTTACCGGCAAGTCTCTTTACTCGTTCTGTAATACATCATCCCGCAACTAACTCATTAGTTGCAATGCTTGCAAGGCTTATGTGATGTGCATTACCGAGAGGGCCCAGAGATACCTCTCCGACAATCGGAGTGACAAATCCTAATCTCGAAATACGCCAACCCAACATGTACCTTTGGAGACACCTGTAATGCTCCTTTATAATCACCCAGTTACGTTGTGACGTTTGGTAGCACCCAAAGTGTTCCTCCGGCAAACGGGAGTTGCATAATCTCATAGTCATAGGAACATGTATAAGTCATGAAGAAAGCAATAGCAACATACTAAACGATCGGGTGCTAAGCTAATGGAATGGGTCATGTCAATCAGATCATTCTCTTAATGATGTGATCCCGTTAATCAAATAACAACTCATTGTTCATGGTTAGGAAACATAACCATCTTTGATTAATGAGCTAGTCAAGTAGAGGCATACTAGTGACACTTTGTTTGTCTATGTATTCACACATGTATTACGTTTCCGGTTAATACAATTCTAGCATGAATGATAAACATTTATCATGATTATAAGGAAATAAATAATAACTTTATTATTGCCTCTAGGGCATATTTCCTTTAGTTACTATAGCACATGTGCCCATGTCGTGCAAAAAAACTCATGATTTTATCGCGCTCCGAGTATTTAGTAATATTGACGCCGCATCGTTACCACAGAACGTCTACTACCGTGTCATCGCCGTCCGTGATGGGGGGGCACGCCCCGGAGACGCGTCCCGCCTCTTCGGACATGCCACCACACCACCCCGCATGTATGAGGGCCCGGTGTGACGCTCCGGTGGCATTGCTACCCCCCTAGTGCCCCCGTCCCGCCTAACCCTATAGCGTTTGACCACGGGATCTAGCCCTTTGACTTTGCATGGACATGCTTTGACCAGTGGACCTTCCCTCCCGGTTGTGTTAGGTCAGCCCATAGGAACACTTTGGAGCAACATCCGGGCCAGACCCACAGCAAGATCCCCTCCGTGTAGACCCCACGCGTCTGTTTCCCCCCTCTAGGTGCCGGCGGCGGCGCCATCCGTGAGGGGGGGCACACCCCAGACACGCGTGCTGGGCGTTTGCAACCGCCACAACACTTCCAGACTTGTGAGACGCCGCCTACGCAAGATTTAGCGGCATGCTAGCCCCCGGAGGCCGCCGGCCACAACCGTAGACGCGCGAAGGGCAATCCGCGTAGAGAGAATTTTTCGGATACTTCTCCATCACCAAAAGTTATGAAAAAATACCATCGTTACTATAGCACATGTGCCCACGTCGTGCAAAAAAACTCATGATTTTATTGCGCTCCGAGTACTTAGTAATATTGACGCCGCATCATTACCGCAGAACGTCTACTACCGTGTCATCGCCGTCCGTGATGGGGGGGGCACACCCCGGAGACGCGTCCCGCCTCTTCGGACATGCCACCACACCACCCCGCATGTATGAGGGCCCGGTGCGATGCTCCGGTGGCATTGCTACCCCCCCCCAGTGCCCCCGTCCCGCCTAACCCTGTAGCGTTTGACCACGGGATCTAGCCCTTTGACTTTGCACGGACATGCTTTGACCAGAGGACCTCCCCACCCGGTTGTGTTAGGTCAGCCCATAGGAACACTTTGGAGCAACATCCGGTCTAGACCCACAGCAAGATCCCCTCCGTGTAGACCCCACGCGTCTGTTTCCCCCCTCTAGGTGCCGGCGGCGGCCCCGTCCATGAGGGGGGGCACACCCGAGACACGCGTGCCGGGCGTTTGCAACCGCCACAACACTTCCAGACTTGTGAGAGGCCGCCTACGCAAGATTTGGCGGCATGCTAGCCCCCGGAGGCCGCCGGCCACAACCGTAGACGCGCGAAGGGCAATCCGCGTAGAGGGGATTTTTCGGATACTTCTCCGTCACCAAAAATTATGAAAAAATACCATCGTTACTATAGCACATGTGCCCATGTCGTGCAAAAAAACTCATGATTTTATTGTGCTCTGAGTACTTAGTAATATTGACGTCGCATCGTTACCGCAGAACGTCTACTACCGTGTCATCGCCATCCGTGAGGGGGGGCCACGCCCCGAAGACGCGTCCCGCCTCCTCGGACATGCCACCACACCACCCCGCATGTATGAGGGCCCGGTGCGACGCTCCGGTGGCATTGCTACCCCCAGTGCCCCCGTCCCGCCTAACCCTGTAGCGTTTGACCACGGGATCTAGCCCTTTGACTTTGCACGGACGGGCTTTGACCAGTAGACCTTCCCACACGGTTGTGTTAGGTCAGCCCATAGGAACAGTTTGGAGCAACATCCGGGCCAGACCCACAGCAAGATCCCCTCCGTGTAGACCCCACGCGTCCGTTTCCCCCCTCCAGGTGCAAGTGGCGGCACCGTCCGTGAGGGGGGCACACCCCGGACACGCGTGCCGGGCGTTTGCAACCGCCACAACACTTCCAGACTTGTGAGAGGCCGCCTACGCAAGATTTGGCGGCATGCTAGCCCCCGGAGGCCGTCGGCCATAGCCGTAGATGCGCGAAGGGCAGTCCGCGTAGAGGGAATTTTTCGGATACTTCTCCATCACCAAAAATTATGAAAAAATACCATCGTTACTATAGCACATGTGCCCACGTCGTGCAAAAAAAACTTATGATTTTATTGCGCTCCGAGTATTTAGTAATATTGACGCTGCATCGTTACCGCAGAACGTCTACTACCGTGTCATCGCCGTCCGTGAGGGGGGGCCACGCCCCGGAGACGCGTCCCGCCTCTTCGAACATGCCACCACACCATCCCGCATGTATGAGGGCCCGGTGTGACGCTCCGGTGGCATTGCTACCCCCCAGTGCCCCCGTCCCGCCTAACCCTGTAGTGTTTGACCACGGGATCTAGCCCTTTGACTTTGCACGGACGGGCTTTGACTAGTGGACCTCCCCACCTGGTTGTGTTAGGTCATCCCATAGGAACACTTTGGAGCAACATCCGGGCCAGACCCACAGCAAGATCCCCTCCGTGTAGACCCCACGCGTCCGTTCCCCCCCTCCAGGTGCCGGCGGCGGCGCCGTCCGTGAGGGAGGCACACCCCGGACACGCGTGCCGGGCGTTTGCAACCGCCACAACACTTCCAGACTTGTGAGAGGCCACCTACGCAAGATTTGGTGGCATACTAGCCCCCGGAGGCCGCCGGCCACAACCGTAGACGCGCGAAGGGCAATCCGCATAGAGCAAATTTTTCGGATACTTCTCCATCACTAAAAATTATGAAAAAATACCATTGTTCCTATAGCACATGTGCCCACATCGTGCAAAAAACTCATGATTTTATCGCACTCCGAGTATTTAGTAATATTGACGCTGCATCGTTACCGCAGAACGTCTACTACCGTGTCATCGCCGTCCGTGAGGGGGGCCACGCCCCGGAGACGCGTCCCGCCTCTTCGGACATGCCACCACACCACCCCGCATGTATGAGGGCCCGGTGCGACGCTCCGGTGGCATTGCTACCCCCAGTGCCCCCCTCCCGCCTAACCCTGTAGCGTTTGACCACGGGATCTAGCCCTTTGACTTTGCACGGATGGGCTTTGACCAGTGGACCTCCCCACCCGGTTGTGTTAGGTCAGCCCATAGGAACACTAGCAAGATCCCCTCCGTGTAGACCCCACGCGTCCGTTTCCCCCCTCCAGGTGCCGGCGGCGGCGCCGTCCGTGAGGGGGGGCACACCCCGGACACGCGTGCCGGGCGTTTGCAACCGCCACAACACTTCCAGACTTGTGAGAGGCCGCCTACGCAAGATTTGGTGGCATGCTAGCCCCCGGAGGCCGCCGTCCACAACCGTAGACGCGCGAAGGGCAATCCGCGTAGAGGGAATTTTTCGGATACTTCTCCATCACCAAAAATTATGAAAAAATACCATCGTTCCTATAGCACATGTGCCCACGTCGTGCAAAAAAACTCATGATTTTATCGCGCTCTGAGTATTTAGTAATATTGACGCCGCATCGTTACCGCAGAACGTCTACTACCGTGTCATCGCCGTCGGTGAGGGGGGGGGCCACGCACCGGAGACGCGTCCCGCCTCTTCGGACATGCCACCACACCACCCCACATGTATGAGGGCCCGTTGCGACGCTCCGGTGGCATTGCTACCCCCAGTGCCCCCGTCCCGCCTAACCCTGTAGTGTTTGACCTCGGGATCTAGCCCTTTGACTTTGCACGGACGGGCTTTGACCAGTGATCCTCCCCACCCGGTTGTGTTAGGTCAGCCCATAGGAACACTTTGGAGCAACATCCGGGCCAGACCCACGGCAAGATCCCCTCCGTGTAGACCCGACGCGTCCGTTTCCCCCCTCCAGGTGCCGGCGGCGGCGCCGTCCGTGAGGGTTAGACGGGACGGGGTACCGGAGGGGGGGTAGCAATGCCGCTAGGTGTTACGGTGGGCCCTCCTACGCTTGTGGAAGTGTGATGTTACTCGCAGGCACCCGACACGCGGCTCCGGGGTGTGCACCCCTCACGGTCGTCGCTGCCGCCGTGTCACGGAGGGGGGAAACAGCCATGTTGGGCCGAAAACTATCTATTCCGACGGGCAGAATGCAGTCAATTTTTTTGTGAGAACCAATAAACATGTTTAATATTTATGTGTTAGAAAAAATGCACCTTAAAATAATGAAAAAAAATATACCTATGCTGACGGCTTGGCCGTCGGCATAGGCGTACACGTGGCATACAAAGATATGCCGACGGCTAAGCCATCGGCATATACTCACCTTATCCATCCCCTGGGGCGCCCCGTCCACTCGTTCTCCTCCTCTCTCCCCGACCCCCCGCGCCTCCCAACCGCATCGCCGCCGCCGCGTGCCTAGGCCTCCACCCGCCCACGCCGCCGCCTCCTCACAACCCGCGCCGCCGCCGCCGCCCAACCCCCGCCGCCTCGACCCCGCCCCGGCCTGCCCTCTCCAACCCCGCGCCCCGACCGCCCATGCCTCTCCAACGCCCCGCCGCCCCGACCACACCGCCTCCTCCTCGACCCTGTGCGGCACCGGCGGCGGTCCCGAGCACGGCTGGCCGCGGCTCTCGCCGGCCCGCGCCCCTGCTGTATTGGCCAGGCTTCTCCGGCCGGCCCAACCCCGCCCCGGCCCTCCCGTCACCTCCACCGCCGGCCCCTGCCTCCAACGCCACCACCGCGACACCTCTCTGCCCGGTGAGCTAACACTTTTTTTTTCATTTTTTGCATTATTTAGCTACTGTTGGATGTATGAATGGATGCATGGATGGATGTTGGATGTTGTTAGGTTGCTAGATGGATGAATGTTGTATGTGTCTTAGATGGATGGAGGAATCTCGGCAAAACGAATTATTTTGCTACGGTTAGGTTGCTAGATGGATGAATCTCGGCAAAATGAATTATCATAGTTAAAAAAGCAACTTGAGTCACTTAGTTTATAAAATTGTTAACGAAGATTTTATTTTCAGTTTGTGGTTTTGTTAAGTAGCTATGTGAGATGTGCTTCAAATTTGGGATATGATAAGTGGTTATTTCATCATGATGATCTTGCTAAAAAAATTTGATGTGTCAATGCTTAATGTGAGGTGATGACCTAAATTGCGATATGATTAGTTCTTCCAAATTTGAAAGTTGACAAAATATGATTTTTCTTTATAGTTTAAAGTGTCAATGCTTAATGTGAGGTGATGACCTAAATTTTTTCCACTCGGTGTAATTAACAGGATTTGTGGTGTTCCATCTTCGTGGAGTGATTGTCGACGTTGGAGGTGTTGGTCCACGATCGTTCCTCTGCTTTGATCGACTACATCGGAGGGTGAGCAACAATTCCATGACCTCATCCACTTTTTTTCCATGTCAGTAGATTAAATTTTCACATCAAGTCGCGTAACCTAGGTCTCCCGTCCGAAAGGGTTGCATCGATAAATATGCATTCAATTGCATATTTATCTCCGCAGCTCTTTCGGATTGTCCAGCGTTTTCCATGGACAGCCCGGGGATGTGTAGATTGGGTATGTTCTCCATGTTCTACCCCGTTCTGAGACAGGATTTCGGCGGTGCCTCCCCGTTGTTCTCTGGAGCACATTCTCTCGGCTATTTGCCGAGACGTGTATCTGGAGAATAGCGGGGAGGTGCTGCCGAAATTTTGCTCGGAACGGGGTAGAATGGAGAACGTACTCAATCTATACATCCTCGGGTGGGATTAGGACCCATCTTTACCTATTAGAGATGTAGGTGGATTAAACGCGGTAGAAACTGAAAATTTGATGTGATTAATTTAAGTGAATCCTTAATTATGTTGTGTGGGTTGCAAAAAAGCAGAGGATGGCAGATAATCAGTGGATGTACAGTGGTTTTATCCGTCGGAATTGAGTAACATCAGAGTGGATCACGAAAACCGATGTGTATTTGAAGGAGATATTCCGTCGTCCAATGAGAATTATCCCACCATGCCCCTGTGCGAGATGTGCCAGACGTCACCGTAGAAATCAGACGGACATGAGTGAGCACCTTCGCACGCACGGATATATGCCAAACTTTGACATGCCGTCGATAAACATAGCCGAGCAGGACCATGGTAGAGAGGAGGTGATGCGACAACGCATCAATGGATATAAGGACGACGGGGTCAGGGACATGCTAGATGATGTCATTGTTGCAGAAACGGCAAATGCGACACCTTCAGAGAATGAACCGGAGGAGCCGGAGGCAACCGCAAAGGCCTTCTTGGAGGTCTTGGCCTCGTCGAAGAAACCTCTTTATGCGGGTGCGAAAATATCTCAGCTGGATGCCATCTCGCAACTGATTGCAGTCAAGGCTGAGTACGGCTGTACCCAGAAATGCTTCAAAGCATTCGTGGGAGTATGGGTTAACAGCCTCCCTGAGGGTCATGAACTGCCGAAAAGCATGTACAATACAAAGAAAATCATGAAGGCACTCTCTATGGATTATGAGAAAATAGATGTTTGCCCGAAGAATTGCCTTTTGTTTAGGCACGAGTATGCGGATGACAAGTACTGTAGGAAGTGCGGTTCGTCTCGGTACATTGAGGTGGTCGGTGAGGATGGTGAGAAAAAGCAGCTAACCATCCCCGTTAAGGTTCTTCAGTATCTTGATTTTATAAAAAGACTGCAGCACCTTTTCATCATGAAGGAGTCTGCCAAAATGATGAAGTGGCACAAGGAAGGTATAAGGTACAATCCAAAAAAATCGTACATCCATCGGGAGGGGAAGCATGGAAGTCATTCGATGAAGAATACCCCGAGGAAGCAGTCGAGGCTGGGAATGTCAGAATAGCCATATCAGGTGATGGGTTGAATCCATATGGTATGTCGTCCAATCCATACAGCTGCTGGCCTGTGTTTGCAATTCCGCTCAATCTTCCTCCTAGTGCCCTAATGCAACGGAAGACCATGTTCTTGTCGCTCATCATTCCGGGGCCTGACTACCCGGGGAAGCAATTGGGTGTGTTTATGCAGCCGCTTGTGGATGCTTTGCACCATTCTTGGTACTTTCCGAGGTTGACATACGACCGGGATCTGCAGAGAAATTTCTTGATGAAAGTTTGGTTGCACTATTGCATGCATGACTTTCCCGGCTATGCTCTATTCTGTGGATGGTGTACAAGTGGTAAGATGCCATGCCCAGTGTGCATGCAGGCTCTGCGAATGATTTGGCTGAGTAAGGGTGGCAAGTATGTAGCCTTTGACCTGCATCGACAGTTCCTCCCTCCAGACCATCCAGACAGGAAGACAAGAAGAACTTCACGAAAGGCCGGGTCGTTCATGAAGTAACCGAGATTCCAACATTTTCGGGGGCAGATGTTCTTGCTCAGCTAAAAGCTCTCAAGCCTAAAGTCAAAGGCAAAAAGGCAAAGCCAAAGCAAAGGCTTCGAGGGATATGGTGAGACGCACAACTGAACGCACATTACCCCCTTCTCGCAGCTTCCCTATTTCAAGGACCTCAAACTTCCTTACAATATTGATGTGATGCACACCGAAAAGAATGTGGCAGAGTCCCTTTTCCACACGATCCTCAACATTCCTGATAAGACGAAGGATAACGTAAAAGCTAGAGCCGATCAATAGAGAATTTGTGATAGACCACGCCTGAACATGAAGCCTCCCACAGGCAGTCGAAAAAACTGGTTCAAGCCAGATGCTGACTTTGTCCTTAAACCGCCAGAAAAAAAGAAGTACTTATCTGGCTGAAACAAATTTTGAAGTTCACCGATGGTTATGCATCGAATATAAGTAAGGGAGTCAATCTTTCAACGGGCAAAGTGACCGTCCTGAAGAGTCATGACTACCATGTATGGATTGAGCGGATAATGCCGGTGATGGTTCGAGGCTATGTCCCCGAGCATGTCTGGCAAGTGCTTGCCGAGCTTAGCCATTTCTTCCGCATGCTCTGTGCTAAAGAAGTAAGTAAAGAGGTGATTGAAAAATTGCATAAGAAGGCACCGGAGTTGATAGTCAAGCTAGAGAAGATCTTTCCGCCAGGATTCTTTACTCCGAAGACACATCTCATTCTGCACCTCGCGAACGAGGTATTGTTGGGGGGCCCTGTGCAAAATCGCTGGCAGTGCGGCCCTGAGAGGTAGAACAAGCATCTCCGACGGAAATGTGGAAACAAAGCTAAGATTGAAGCTTCCATAGCTGAGGTAGTTATCCTAGAGGAGGTGTCAGACCTCAGGACATCATACTATCCAGACCACATTCCCCATCTGCATAACAAGGTGCCTCGATACAATATAGAAGAGCCCAAGTATCAACCCAGGCTCAATCTATTCAATGCGCAAGGTGGGAGGGCTGGGGCCTCAAAATCTTATAACATGCCACGACAAGAGTGAGAGGACCTCATGTTCTATATCTTGCACAACATCAAGGAAGTTGAGGAAGTGTGGATGAGGTAATACCACTACAACATTCCTTTATGTCTTCCACATCATCATGTTTCATGTTCACTTAGTCCCCCGGTCTAACACCGCTTATCTTTTTTTAGTGATTTCGTTCAAGAGGAATGGACGGGAGTGAATCCTCCTACTGAGGCGGAGGCACTTACTCTTCTCCGTCATGGAAACCCTGGACGTAAAAATTTTGTTGCTTGGTTCATGGAGAAAGTAATTTTCCACACTCCCCTATTAAATACCTACTTCAACATTTATTAGTTAACCGAACTAATGCACGCAACAATTTCCATTATACTTGTAGGGAAAAGATCCAAACATATCTATGGATGATGAATTGAGATGGGTTTCCATGGGTTTTGACCCTGCCGTCATGACATGTAAAAAGTATGATGTGAATGGGTATCGCTTCCATACAGAGGAGCACCAAAACAGCCGCCCCGATCCCAAAACTATAAATACTGGAGTGTACACCCCCGGTCAAAATTCAGTAGACTACTACGGAAGGGTACAAAATATATACGAGGTTAAATTCCGCCAGGGGCGTGAGACCCTAAGTCTGCTTGTGTTCAAATGCCGATGGTTCGATCCGCGAGAGGGGGTAAAACATACGCCTTCCATTGGTTTGGTCGAAGTTAAACCATCGACCGTCTATGCCGGAGCCGATCTCTTCATTGCGGCTACCCAAGCTACACAAGTATATTATCTGCCTTACCCATGTCAGAAAGTGTATCTAAAGGGTTGGGAAGTTGTGTTCAAGGTGTCGCCACATGGTAAGCTACTAGACCCGAATGAAGAAGATTACTACAACATTAACCCCATGACATACGAGGGAGTGTTCTATCAAGAGCAACCTGATGATGATGATGATGATGATGATGTGGTTAGAAACGATGACGCTAGACCATTGGGTGATGATGATGTGGACCCAAACGTCGACGATGCACGGAATGATGGCGAGACCATTGTCAATGAAAATGACATACTTATGCTAGAAAAGTTAAACGAAGACGCTGACGACGAGGAAGAGCCTCCACCTCCGTCGGACAACGAAGATGATATGATTGATATTGATGATGAGACGGACCGAGAAAGAGGTTACAACAGTGATGATTCATATGGGTTCTAGCAGATGTACGTTTCAAGTATTTTTTTCTATAGTTTAGGAATATGCCTTTTTATGCATTTTTATTAATGTGTTTATTATCATGCCTTTTCCTTCATTTCATTAATTTACTAATTGCTTTTTCTCTTTTCAATGCAGGTTCGTGGAACATGGGCAAGGGGAAGGCCGACGGCGTGGGTTTCCTACGCAAGGTCGTCGGCCTGCCTAGTCGGAGTGGTCGAGCACGTAATCCTCCCCCTCGGCTACTTGACGATGAATCCTCATAGGGAGGTCGAGGGAGGGGTGCCCCTAGAGAAGGAGGGGGCGGGGGGAGAGCCTCTAGAGGACGAGGTGCTGGGGGGAGAGCCACTACAGGGGGTCGCGGCCAGAAAGAGCGCACTCTCACCGACTTAGGGGTGTTGTCTTCGAGGCCCTCCTCTAGTGAGGTACCCTTCTCTAGTGAGGTACCCTCCTCTAGTGAGGTACACTCTAGGGAGGAGGAGGAGGAGGTGGTGGTGGTGGTGGAGGAGGAGGAGGTGGAGGAGGAGGCAGGCGAGGAGGAGGAGGAGGAGGAGGAGATTGGGAGGAGGTTGGGGAGGGGGAGGTAGGCGAGGAGGAGGGTGGTGGCGGGGATGATGGTGGTGACGGGAAGGGGGTTGACAAGAAGGGGTGGCTGCATGGTAACGCAAAGCTACCAAAGCCGGTTCCGGCTACTGAGGAGCAGAAGTGGCTCATTGAGGCCATGGGAAAAGAGTAAGTGGTTCATTATTTTGCTTGTCACATGCTTATTCCGGTTGTTATTTATTTTGCTTGTCACATGCTAATAGTTCATTTTTTTGCAGCAACTGGATATATTCTAAAGGGGTCCGTATTCCCAACGGCCTCATCACCGTCTTGCTGAAGTTATACTGGCCGGGGTTGTATTGTCCGGATCCAGTCAGGCAGCCGGCTCGTCGGGTTTTGGCCATGAGCTGGGACCACTGGGAAGTGGCCCGCCACGCGGACCATGAGACCCATGCCAAGGCCGTGATCACTACTTTCTGGGTGAGTTCTCTTTAGAAGAACAAGTCCATTCTAGTTTCATGAAAATGATTTAACTCATGGCTTCTTCCATTCTTGTTTCATGCATGATTGTAGAAATTCTATCGAGTTCTTCCGGAGCACAGGGCTAGAGCGGACCAGATTGTGTTGCGCCAATGCAAGAAGAAGGCCCGCCAGATGCAGTACGAGGTGCGCTATGTGGCCATCTCCACATACTACCACGACTATCTTGGTGTGAAGATGACCAAGGAAGAAGCGCGGAGGATGGGCATTACCTTGGAGAGGCCCGAGTTCTTGGCGGTAAGTATAAAAGATTTTCATTATGCTTTCATATATTATGCTTTAATTACCTTGTGGTACATTATGCTTTATGCTTTATGCTTCCATAACACCAATTTGGACACACCTACATGCCATTATGCTTTTATTATGTAGGTGTGTCCAAATTGGTGTTATGGAAAAGATGAGTCCTGGGCGGCATTGGTGGATCTTTGGTGTGATGAGGCTGGAGCCTGGGCGGCTATGAGAACCAAAAATAAGGCTAACCGAGGGATGGAGGGAGTACATGCTCAGGGAAACCGAAACCACTATCTCCACAAGGCAGTTAATATATGACTAACCCCATTAAACATTCTTCTTCTTCTATTTACCATCACTTTCTTATGTATGACTTACCTCTGTTTGGTGGTGCAGGAGGAGAAACTGAAGCGGCCGCTCTCACACATGCAGGCGTGGGAGATCGCCCATACGCGGAAGGACCCCAAGCCTGGCGAGCCCAAGTACTACGGCAAGAAGACCGCAGGGAGGAAGAAGGCCTACTCCGAAGCATATCTGAAGTTACATCCTGACACACCTGACCCCATTGCGGCGCCTCTGGACGACATGGCGGTGGTGAGGATGGGGCCCAAGGAGCATGGTCGGGAGGCGATTCTCGATGCTGTGATCACTCCTAGTATCTCCTACACACAGCTTCGTCGGATCGACCCGAGCCTGAGCCAGCGCACGAGCCAGCCAGTGACCAGTACACCGTCCCTCTTTCAGGAGCAACAATCTATAAGTATTTTCCCCCTTATCTTCATTGCTCACTTCATTTTCTGCATTTAGTAGTTTTATGAGTTCCATCATGTCATACCGTAGGCCTACCTGGAGTACACACGCCAAGAGACCATGGCGTGGCATCAGAGGCTTTATGAACACCAAGTGCAGAGGGATAGCCAGATGCAGCAGGCTTTTCAGGATATGGCGGCCGGTAGGTGTCCTCAGTTCCCTCCAGCACAATGCCCTCCAGCACAACCAGTGCTGATGAGCTTTGAGGAGTTTGTGGCACAGAACGCTGGCCCCTCGCCGCTTAGTTCATCCCCAATCTATTCACCCAAAGCATGTCATGCCTTTCAACACAGTCATATATCCCGTGCATATGTCTTTTCAACATCCAGGGAACAGGTGGATCTACCGTTGGCGGTGGTCTTCGCAGCACTCCGGAGACACGGAGCCCGACCACTCCGATCCACGGAGGCGGAGGCAGAGGTGGAGGCGGTCTTGGCGGTAGCGCTGCCGCTAGCAGTGATGACCTGGGCTTCGGCGGTCTTGGCGGTGACGACCTCCGTGGTGCTCGACGTCCTGGCGCTTAAGCCTTTGGGTCACATTTGTTGGGGAACGTAGCAGAAATTCAAAATTTTCCTATGTGTCACCAAGATCTATCTATGGAGAGACCAGCAATGAGTAGAAAGAGAGTGCATCTACATACCCTTGTAGATCGCTAAGCGGAAGCGTTCAAGTGAACGGGGTTGATGGAGTCGTACTCGTCGTGATTCAAATCACCGATGATCCTAGTGCCGAACGGACGGCACCTCCGCGTTCAACACACGTACAGCCCGGTGACGTCTCCCACGCCTTGATCCAGCAAGGAGAGAGGGAGAGGTTGAGGAAGACTCCATCCAACAGCAGCACAACGGCGTGGTGGTGGTGGAGGAGCGTGGCAATCCAGCAGGGCTTCGCCAAGCACCATGGGAGAGGAGGAGTAGGGAGAGAGGTAGGACTGTGCCAGAACTTCGTGTGTAGCTCCCATGCGCCTCCACACTATATATAGGGGTGGAGGGGCTGGTTTCTTGCCCTCCAAGTCCATTGGGGCGTTGGCCAAGGTGGGAGGAAAGAAATCTCATTATTTCCTTCCCCACCGATTGTTATCCCCCCTTTTTAGGGATCTTGATCTTATCCCTTCGGGATATGATCTTATTCCTTCTAAGGGGGATCTTGGTGCGCCTTGACCAGGGGTGTGGGGCCTTGCCCCCACTACCCACGTCCATGTGGGTCCCCCCATGCAGGTGGGCCCCACTCCGGAACCTTCTAGAACCTTCCCGGTACAATACCGAAAAATCCCGAACATTTTCCGGTGGCCAAAATAGGACTTCCCATATATAAATCTTTACCTCCGGACCATTCCGGAACTCCTCGTGACGTCCGGGATCTCATCCGGGACTCCGAACAACATTCGGTAACCACATACAAACTTCCTTTATAACCCTAGCGTCATCGAACCTTAAGTGTGTAGACCCTACGGATTCGGGAGACATGTAGACATGACCGAGACGTTCTCCGGTCAATAACCAACAGCGGGATCTGGATACCCATGATGGCTCCCACATGTTCCACGATGATCTCATCGGATGAACCACGATGTCAAGGACTTAATCAATTCCGTATTCAATTCCCTTTGTCTATCGGTATGTTACTTGCCCGAGATTCGATCGTCGGTATCCAATACCTTGTTCAATCTCGTTACCGGCAAGTCACTTTACTCGTTCCGTAACACATCATCCCGTGATCAACTCCTTGGTCACATTGCGCATATGATGATGTCCTATCGAGTGGGCCCAGAGATACCTCTCCGTTTACACGGAGTGACAAATCCCAGTCTCGATCCGCATAAAACAATAGATACTTTCGGAGATACCTGTAGTGCACCTTTATAGTCACCCAGTTACGTTGTGACGTTTGATACACCCAAAGCACTCCTACGGTATCCAGGAGTTACACGCTCTCATGGTCGAAGGAAGAGATACTTGACATTGGCAAAGCTCTAGCAAATGAACTACACGATCTTTTGTGCTAGTCTTAGGATTGGGTCTTGTCCATCACATCATTCTCCTAATGATGTGATCCCGTTATCAACGACATCGAATGCCCATAGCCAGGAAACCATGACTATCTGTTGATCACAACGAGCTAGTCAACTAGAGGCTCACTAGGGACATATTGTGGTCTATGTATTCACACGTGTATTACGATTTCCGGATAATACAGTTATAGCATGAATAAAAGACAATTATCATGAACAAGGAAATATAATAATAATACTTTTATTATTGCCTCTAGGGCATATTTCCAACAACATTGTGGTGGTCTTGGTGGTGATGATACTTATATGCTTGTGATGTTTCTTATTGTTGTTTGTGAGATTCTTATATGCTTGGTGGTGATGATACTTATATGTTTATGCTTTGTGATGCTTCTTATGATGTGTGATGATGAATTTGTTGTGTGATGCTGCTGGGCCAGCTGTTATATGATGCATATATTTGTTGTGTGATGCTGTATATATTCAAATGAATTGAGCTGAAACAAAACAGAAAAAAGAAAAAAAACAGACAGAAACTATGCCGACGGCTAGGCCGTCGGCATAGAGCTGCCGTGAGCTCCCAGTGGCTGCCACGTGGCAGGTCCATAGCCGTCGGCATAGTTTCAAACTAAGCCGACGGCTAGGCCGTCGGCATAGGCCTGCTCCAGGAGCTCCCAGTGGCTGCCACGTGGCAGGTCTATGCCGATGGTCTAGCCGTCAGCTTAGTTTGAAACTACGCCGACGGCTAAGCCGTCGGCATGGACCCGCCCCAGGGGTGACGCCTGCTCGCCACGTGGCACGTCTATGCCGATGGCCTAGCCGTCGGCTTAGTTTGAAACTATGCCGACGGCTAGGCCGTCGGCATAGTCATGCCATGTGGCGAGCAACCGTTGGTCAGCACTTGACGGTGGCCGCCGTTAGGCGATAACGTTGCCGACGGCCAGGGCCGTCGGCATAGATGTACGGACACCATCGGGATAGGGCCTATGCCGACGACCTTCCTGGCTACGCCGACGGATATGTTGCCGACGGCCCTATGCCGACGGGGGCCGTCGGCATAGGCCTGTCCCGACGGTGTCCGTACATCTATGCCGACGGCCCTGGCCGTCGGCATAGGGTGCGATTCCGGTAGTGGGGGTTTACATGGGTATAAGTATCAGCTAGGCTGCCGTAGTTCCTAGACCGAATCAGCCAAGAATACTAATCCTACAAGGATACTAATTGGTGCACTAGTTGAACACGTACACACACATGTAGTCGGACTGAACGTTGGGTTTACTTCCAACAATCACCCCCTAAACACGACGTCGTCAAGTTACAGCTCCAACGCCAATCCGTTCTTGCATCTCCAAGAACTTCTCTCGGTCCAAAGACTTGGTTAGCATATCTGCCAGCTGATCATCGGTGTGAATGTAGTTGACCTTCATCTTATCTTCTTCCACGCAGTCCTTCTTGTAGTGATACATCGTATCAATGTGCATGCTTCTATCATGCCGCATTGGATCCTCGCGTAGAAAACTTTCAGACTTGCTATCAACAATAAGCACCGCTTGTTCCGGATCTCGATCCATGAGATCACCGTGTAGCCTCGCCAGCCACACACCATGACACGCCGCAGCGGCCGTTGCAAGATACTCTATTGCATCAACTACGGATACTTTACTCTTCTTGCTCAGCTCAAGACGAGATTTTATTGAAGCATCAACTGGATTGCAATCTTTCATGCCACGGCTTTGAAGTACCTTCCTTGTGTATACCTCCTAGCATAGTGTGATCCCCTCCGGCTTTTGATGTTCCTCCATCCCGAGGTAGTAACTCAAAATACCAAGATCATCCATCTTGAAAAGCTCCTTCATTTGTAGCTTGAACTTTGCAATTAGCTCTTCATCTGCTTCGGTAATTAATAGGTCGCCGACGTAGATGCCAACTAGTAGACGATCCCTTCCTTCACCTCTCTTGTACATTGCATGCTCTAGTGGGGCTTTCTCAAATCCAAGAGAAATCAATGTTCGATCAAGTTTGATGTTCCACTCCCGAGGTCCTTGCCATAGCCCATACAAGATTTTGTGTAAGTTCAGTACCTTGTGCTCTTCTCCCTCTTTGATGAAACCCGGTGGTTGATAAACATACACATCTCCTTCTATCTTGCAGTTCAAAAACACGGAGTTTACATCGATGTGATGTACTTTCCATGATTCCTGAGCCGCGAGAGCGATGAGTAATCTCACCGACTCCATCTTTGCAATGGGAACGAACACTTCTTCGAAGTCCATACTTTCCTCTTGCACATACCCTTTGGGCACAAGCCTTGCTTTGTGCTTCATGCACACTTCGACATCTCTCTTGACCTTGAATTCCCACTTGAGCTCCATAGCCTTTTCATTGTTGGGAAGATCCACAAGCTCCCATGAATTATTATCATGGATCGACCCCAACTCTTCTTTCATAGCATGACGCCAATACTCCTTCGTATTTGCGTCCATAAATTTCACCGATTCATCAGCACTCGCTAGACACCGTCGTCCGCTCCCTTTCACTTTTACCGGGTTAATTGTCCGAAGAGTATTCTCTAGATGTTGGTGTAACACCGGCTGTAGTAGTACAGGTGTAGGTGTTGGTGTCTTTTCCTCCAGTGCTTTCGAAGGTGAAAAACATCTTTTTCCTGGAGATGCCAAACCTCCAATTCCTGGTGTTCCTAACCCTTCCAAACCAGTCTTAACACATGGGCTGCTTTCCGGCCCACCAGCCATAGTCTTTGCTAATTTAGCATGTGGCTCTTCACGTGGTGGTGTGCTCCCTTGAGAGGAGCTGGTCACTTGGACTTGTCTAGCTCCACGACCACACCAATGTTAGGCGTCCTGCTGGTGGCTACCTCGGCTTGCTCCAGCCATGTCCGTTCGGCTGCACTCTGGCACGCTGTTAGGGATCGTAACAGAAATTTAAAATTTTCTACACATCACCAAGATCAATCTATGGAATAATCTAGCAACGAGGGGAAGGGGAGTGCATCTACATACCCTTGTAGATCGCTAAGTGGAAGCGTTGCAAGAACGCGGATGAAGGAGTCATACTCGTAGCGATTTAGATCGCGGTTGATTCCGATCTAAGCGCCAAACCACGGCGCCTCCGCGTTCAACACACGTGCAGCCCGGTGATGTCTCCTACACCTTGATCCAGCAAGGGGAGAAGGAGAGGTTGGGGAAGACTCCGTCCAGCAGCAGAACGACGACGTGGTGGTGGTGGAGGAGCGCGGGACTCCAGCAGGACTTCGCCAAGCACTACGAGAGACGAGGAGGGAAAGGGGTAAGGCTGCGCCAACAGGAGAAGAACTTCGTGTGTTGGGCTGCCCCTTTGCCTCCACTATATATAGGGGGAGAGGGAGGGTTGTGCCCCCACCTAGGGTTTCCACCCTAGGGGTGGCGGCAGCCCCAATCCCCATCTGGGGTGGCGGCCAAGTGGGGGGGGGGGAGAGGGAGGCGCACCAGGCATGGGCCTTAGGGCCCATCTGCCCATAGGGTTTGCCCCCTCTTCTCTCTAGGTGCATGGGCCTTGTTGGGGAGGTGCCCCAGCCCACCTAGGGGCTGGTCCCTTCTCACACTTGGCCCATGTATGCCTCCGGGGCCTGTGGCCCCTCCTGGTGGACCCCCGGACCCCTCCGGTGGTCCCGGTACACTACCGGTGATGCCCGGAACACTTCCGGTGGCCAAAACCATACTTCCTATATATCAATATTTACCTCCGGACCATTCCGGAACTCCTCGTGATGTCCAGGATCTCATCCGGGACTCCGAACAACATTCGGTAACCGCGTATGTACTTTTCCTATAACCCTAGCGTCATTGAACCTTAAGTGTGTAGACCCTACGGGTTCGGGAGTCATGCAGACATGGCCGAGACAACTCTCCGATCAACAACCAACATCGGGATATGGATACCCATGTTGGCTCCCACATGCTCCACGATGATCTCATCGGATGAACCATGATGTCCAGGATTCAATCAATCCCGTATACAATTCCCTTTGTCTATCGGTACGATACTTGCCCGAGATTCGATCGTCGGTATCCCGATACCTTGTTCAATCTCGTTACCGGCAAGTCTCTTTACTCGTTCCGTAACACATCATCCCGTGGTCAACTCCTTGGTCACATTGTGCACATTATGATGATGTCCTACCGAGTGGGCCCAGAGATACCTCTCCGTTTACACGGAGTGACAAATCCCAGTCTCGATTCGTGCCAACCCAACAGACACTTTCGGAGATACCCGAAGTGCACCTTTATAGCCACCCAGTTACGTTGTGACGTTTGGCACACCCAAAGCACTCCTACGGTATCCGGGAGTTGCACAATCTCATGGTCTAAGGAAATGATATTTGACATTAGAAAAGCTTTAGCATACGAACTACACGATCTTGTGCTAGGCTTATGATTGGGTCTTGTCCATCACATCATTCTCCTAATGATGTGATCCCGTTATCAACGACATCCAATGTCCATGGATAGGAAACCGTAACCATCTATTGATCAACGAGCTAGTCAACTAGAGGCTTACTAGGGACATGGTGTTGTCTATGTATCCACACATGTATCTGAGTTTCCTATCAATACAATTCTAGCATGGATAATAAACGATTATCATGAACAGTGAAATATAATATAATGATAACTAATTTATTATTGCCTCTAGGGCATATTTTCAACACACGCGCCCTCAGGTAGATGTAGCGCTCGTTACGCTGCCAGGTGGTGGTGGTGAAGCGGCTGCTTCAGGCCCTCCTCGCCGAGCGCCTCTGCCTTCCGGATGTTGAGCATGCCGCAAGAGGCCACCACTTGCCGCGTGTACTGCAGCATCCGACATGGCTTGGCTCGCCTCGCCATCCTCTGACATAACGCCCACGATCTTTCTGGCGGTGCCTGTCATCAAGTACATGCCATGCTGGTCAGGTCCGAGCGGCATACCTCGCCGCACATCTCGATTTGCCCTGTGATGTTTTCACACGACCACATCGAGACGCCTTCTGCCGTGGACTTCTGACGCCACGTCTTCGTCTATCTTCAGATTTTCTGAACTGCTCTTTCGGCCGCAGCTGACCTCTCTCGGAGGCGCCGCACAAAGACTGCTTCTCCATGGCCGTGCACACACAGCTATCGCCGCATCCGCTCCAGCAAAGTTGGCACTTACGTCCATAGCACTGACATAAGTGTCAGAATCACTCCCCGCATCTGTAGTTTCGACACAGGTTTCCGAACCACGATCATGATGGCAAACTTTTCCTTCCGCGAGCTCGACAATTTCTTTAGTCAACGCTTGTGAGTCTGGATCCTCGTCATCCACCAGTTTACACATTAACATCATGTCACCATCATCTCCTTGCTGGGCCATGAGCGCCTTCTGCTTCGGTGCTTCCTCGCAGTCAGCCTTGAAGTGGCCGAGGAGGCCACAATTATAACACCTCACTTTCTTGATGTCAAACTTTCTCCTCGGTGGTGGTGCAACCTCATCGTCTGAGTCGTCGTCCGAGTCGACGAAGTTCTTTCTCGCCGAATGCTGCTTCCCCTTCTTTTTGCTGCTGCTCGTGGATCCGCCTTGCTTTTCCAGGGCAATCCACTGCGCCTTTGTGAGCATCACAAGCTCGTCATTCTTCCCATCCCCAAGACTGCACCGCATACGCTCATCGTGAGCCTTGTACCATCCGACAAGATCGTCGATGGAGAGAGTCGCGAGATCGACGCACTGCTCGATCGTCGTGACAATTTGCAGGTACCGGGGAGGGGCCACGCGCAAAAACCGCCGGACAACCGAGGCCTCCGTGAGGTTTTCTCCAAGCGCGCGAATCCGATTGACGAGAGTAGCTACCCGTGAAGCGAACGCATCCACGGACTCATTGTCGCCCATGACCAAAGTCTCATAGTTTCTTAGGAGAGTTTGGAGATTGACTTGCTTGACGCGGGTGTGTCCCTTGAACATGAGCTTCAGCGTATCTTACACCTCCTTCGCCGTTGCTTTGGCGATCAGGTGCTGGAGGACATCCATCGGCATCACCGGGTAAATCGCTGACACCGCCTGCCGATCCTTCCGGTGCTCGGCTCCCTCCTTCTTGTACGCGTTGCCTCCGGGATCCACCGCGTCCCATAGCTCGTTGGCGCGGAGACCACACTCCATGAGGGCCTTCCAGACCCCAAAGTTCTCGCGATCAAACCATGGGTACGACGAACTCATGAGAGCAGCAAATACTTTAGCTGCACCGGAGTACCCGTCAGCTGCTTGTTCTTCTCGTCGTCCGCCATGATCCTCCGTTACTAAAAGATTAATTTTGCTCTGATACCAATTGTTGGCCCAGATCCGATGCCGAGTACTTTCCAGCGACAGCGATGACCGACGACGAACCAACTCGCTGACTGAACTCAGCGAAGTTCCTTTATGCCGAGATGCACCGCAGTGCAAAGCTAGCCATACCAAGCAAGCTAGCACACAGGTGGATTGATTCCTTGAGAAGCTTGTACGTGGAACTAGCTTTAAGCTAGCTATCAACTCGCCGAGCGCCAAGACGGCTGCGTACTAAACTCTCGAGAAACTCACGCACGCGAGACCGGCGTATTGCCACAGGCTCGTATCGAGCCTGTCTGAATTGTATTACTTCACAACTCACGGTATTGTCTACAGGGGGTCTACATGGGTATAAGTATCAGCTAGGCTGCCGTAGTTCCTAGACCGAATCAGCCAAGAATACTAATCCTACAAGGATACTAATTGGTGCACTAGTTGAACACGTACACACACATGTAGTCGGACTGGACGTTGGGTTTACTTCCAACAATCATTTGTACTTGCATGCCTTTTTTTTGGAGAAACTTTCGATCTGTTTATCAAATATCATAGCAGTACAAAGGATACCCGGCGTAAATATAGTTACATCAACGTCCGTATACCATTTAGCTCCAATGCATGTAGTTATCGCTAGTCAATGGCGCTCCTGTTGTCATCATCGTCCCCTCCCTCAAATGAGCCGGGCAAATCTTGCTGTAGTGGACAACCGGAAAACCGTCATGCTAAGACCCTAAAGAACTAGCGCACCAGAACAACAACCGTTGCCATTAAAAAGAAGTTTAGGTCTGAAGGATCCAATCCATAACATACGAACGAAGACTGGAAGAACGCGGATGCACTAAAGACAAACACCGACAGAATCATGCGAATTTCACCGTCGGGACGGAGGCTAGGCATGTAGAACTTTATTTCATCTTTAGAGAATCGCAGCCGCCGCCTCACTTTTCTAAGCGGGGAACAAACTCTAAAATAACTAAAAAAATACACCACAAAATGAAGCAGGAGCCCTTCCATCAGTAAGGGCCGGAATCCACCACACCTTCATGGCCCTAAAGTCACAGAAGACGAGGCAGATCGGCGACGACACCCACAGGAGGTGGAGAAACTCTAGAAGCGTGGGAGGGGGAACGTTTCGTGGGTAGTCATTAATTAGAACGGCTTAGAGCGGTTGGTGCTAATTGGAGGTTGTATGTTTGTTAGCAGTTATTATCTACACACGAAAAGCAAAACTGCCGCTGCAGGGTTGTGCACAAAAACCGCCTCCAATGCACTACTCCATATTAGTCATTTCTAACTGATCCTCTAAAAATTAAGGAAGTATCGGCGGAGTAAAGTTAGTAGATTAATTTTTACTCCAGTTCTAACCGACCCCCTATAGTTAGTGGAACTAAAACCAAAATCTAGCTCCAATGCTTGTGGCTGTCGCTAGTCAATGGCACTCCGTCATCATCATCGCCCCTCCTTCACATGAGCCGGTCAAATCTTGTTGTAGTGGATAGCCGGAAAATCGCCATGCTAAGGCACCAAAGGACTAGCGCGCCAGAAAAACAATCGTCGCCATTAAAAAAGAAGCTTAGTTGTGAAGGATCCAATCCATAACACACAAACGCATACAACCGGAAACTGGAACAACACAGATCCACCAAAAACAAACACCGACCGAATCATGCGAGATCAACCGCAGACACGCCTCCACACGCCCTCCGACAACGCGACGTATCGTTGAGACAGGGGCTAGGCGTGGAGAACTTTATTCCATCTTCAGAAAACCACAACCTCCGCCTCGTTTTTCTAAGCGGGGAACAAATCCTAAAATAACTAAAAAACACACCTCAAAATGAAGCAGGAGCCCTTCCATCGGCAAGGGCCGGGATCCACCAGACCCTAAGGTCATAGAAGACGAGGTAGATCGGCGACGACACCCATGGAAGGTGGAGAAACTCTAGAAGTGTGGGAGGAGGAACGTTTTGTGGGGTAGTCGTTAATTAGAACGGCTTATAGCGGTTGATATTAATTGAAGGTTGTATGTTTGTTAGCGGCTATTGTCTACACTTGAAAAGCAAAATTGCCGTTGCAAGGTTGCGCACAAGAACCGCCTTCAATGCACTACTCTATATTAGCCATTTCTAACCGGTCTCTTAAAAAGTAAGGGAGTATCCGGCGGAGTAAAGTTAGTGGAGTAAATTTTTACTCATTAACGATGACCACACCTAACCGACCCTCTATAGTTAGTGGAACTAAAACCAAAATTGGTATAGATTTTGTGTCCTAGCCGCATCAACTTCAAACACTACACAATATATATCACGAGAATATTAAAATCAAAATTCATCATGAATATTTGATCATAACTGTCACAACATATAGTTTCATCATCATGAATTTTAAATAAAAATTGCAAAGTTCACCCAAAATTCATCATTTCAAACACAATATTTGATCCAAAATCACTACAAACATAGCATGTATATGTTGTGGATCGAGCCAACCAATGGCATGCACCACCACCACCTTGTCCACCACTACTCAAACAAGGTTGTCAACGAAGAAATCAACTCCACCATCCTCTCGGCCACCATCAACACTGTGACCCCCTCGGCCATCAGCACCACCGCCATCCGCTCGGCCACCATCAACACCACCACCCCCTCGATCGGCCACCACCATCAACACCACCACCCCCTCAGCCACCACCAACATTCCGAAGGGAAGCTTCCAAGATCTCTCCACGAGTGAGCTCCCAATGCTTCCTCGTGGTTTCATCCATTGTGTTTGAATTCATGAACAAGATAGCATATTTTTCGGTCTTCTTGGCATCATGAATCCTCTCCTCCTTAAGTGCAAGCCTACGCTCCTCTGCCTTCATCTGCCTCTCTTCGGCCGCCAACTTGGCCTTCAATTTTTCATCCTTGAACATCGTGAGCTCATTCCACCTCGCCATCTTCTCTTTGCGTTCGGCCGCCAACACCTTCTTGGTGTCGATCATTGCCACAGGTTCTTATTTGTAAGTGCCACCGAATGCTTTTTTTTGCAATCTTGTTTTCTTCCGGTCTATTGTTGGCATATTCGTTAAACTCATTATCCATTCCGGCCAGACGAAGGGTCATCGGTGGCGGCAACGGGGCGTAGTGGCTGCGCCGGCGGGAGGGAGGGTGGGAGGAAGAGAGACGCCGATTTTTACTCGACCGCGGCGAGAGTGAGCATATTTAGGGAAATTAGAGGGGATATTGGGAGGTGGAGGATAATTTTTACTCCACTAGCTGTTTTTAGGGATCGGCTAGGTGCGTCGTAAGGGAGGATAACCGAATTTCTCCTCCCTTACGGCCTTATAGGGGATCGGTTAGAAATTGCTTTAGTCTCCAAAATATCTTGTACTTACTGTATTTTGATAGTCGAGTTATCGATTGACCAGTTGATGGCTAGGATTAAATTATGCTCTCACCTTCCCTTCCGTGAGGTAAGATAGAGAGTTTTAAAATTTCTTGACGCGACCCTAGGTTGTCTCTTAGGGTCCAGAGAGTAGTTTGCCAATCGCCATCATCACGTAATTATCCAATAAAAATCACGAGTGCCAACCAATTCATCGTTTTCCAACTTGGCAAATCATGCATGTGATGTATGCCTTATAAACCAACTTACTATCGCCTCACTAACTCTTTTGTCCTGCTTGATGCTGCATGCATGTTTAGCAAGGGGTAGGCTACGTATCACTTTCCATGGCTTTAATATTTCTTACCTGATGTAACGTCCTGCTTGTGGCCTTTCCAGCTATAGAAATATTCCAAAGTGGAAGATTCTTTTATCCATGAAACATATGTTTTGCATGGAGTTATACATGGCAAGTCAAAATTAAAAAGAAAAAATTACAGAAGATTCCCTGTTTGTTTTTTTTCTTTCGAAACTGCTCTACACACGATAAAAGCGTACATGATGTGAAGACGACTAAGTATCCAGCGGCCGTTGCTCTCCTGTACACCTGCATGTGTGGCTGGATTTCACTGTCGTGCGTGAATCGTCTGTGTTTTATCGTCCGTATAGCACTGCTCTTTTTCTTTAGAAAAGGAGGCATGCCCCCGGCCTCTCTGCATTTCTTGAGCACACAACCATTTTATTAATCAAACAAGTCCAACAAAAAGTCTCTAACCAAAGTACCAAAGTCAAAAAAGAAAGTTTGCTACAACCGGCAAAAATAGGTCTAGATGACTAAACGGCTATCTTATTATTGGACTGCCATCTAAATCAGTTGTATGTATCCCGAGCAATCATCTTCATCGGTTGGACCCAATATTCATATGCGCCCTGTGGTCTACATGGCTAAGTAAGGACCACATATAGATCCAGGTAGACGCTCTGAAGATGACTTGCAAAATTTTTGTAATGATTTGTCTGTTAAAGGCAACGCCATTTCGACAATTTCATATGGCCCAAAGTAATGCACATACCTCAATTCGAATATGTGCCGCGGTCTTAGCCTTTATCCTAGCTAACCATGTCCCAAATAGATGTGAGAACGTGACAGGCGGAATAACGTTAAAAGCAACCTGAAAATAAAAAAACAAAACCGAGAACTCAAGGAAGACGATTACATGGCTGGCCGTATAGGAACGCTATGCGTAAAAAGTAATGTAATCTCTGATGCCCTGCTTGTTTGTTCTAGTGCACGTGTACCACATGCAGCTGCAGCAGCTCGGCGATGTGAAAACCGGCAGCCTGCAAACTGGTGGCAATAAACAACTAAGATTTTCTAGGGAAGCATGAATTAGTGGCATTGGTATTACTCTTTAAAAAAAAAACTAAAACAAACAATGACATAATTTGCACAAAATTTATAATATGCAAGAGTAAGCATATAATAGTGGATTTTTCGCAAAAAAAATTCTGCTAAGTAGGAATGAATTAGTGACATTGGTATAACCTAGAAAGAAGAAAGAAAATGAAATAACAACAAAAAACAAAAACAAAATAATGAAGTTTTAAATGGAAAAATTAATTAGCGGCGTTGATATTACCCTTTAAGAAGAAATAAAATGAAAATTAAACTAAAACAAAATCCAAATAATGAGATTTCTAAGAAAGGATGAATTGGTGGCATTGGTATTACTTTTAAGAAGAATGAAACGGAAAAAACAAAGATTTGACAAAAATTGCACACAATATACACAAAAAATATACTTTTTAAAAATATGCAATGATAAGCATAAAATAGCGATTTGTTTGCAAAAAAAATAACTATGAATAAATGGATTAGTGGCATTGGTATCACCCTTAAATAAAAAAGGAAATTAAATTAGCTAGATCAAAATCAAAATAATAAATTTTTATAATCAGTAATGAATTAGTGTCATTGGTAATACTCTTTAAGAACAAAGATAACGAAAATAGTTTAAAAACACTTGCACACAACTTTGCGCTAGAATTGCACTATTGCAATATGCAAACAACAATCATATAATAGTCTATTTTTCACACACATTAAATAGTATTTGCGTGCATATGTTTACGCTCACTGAGCATCCCGAAAAAATGAACTAATAAAAAAATAACAAAAGAACGCATAAAAACAAAAGGCAGAAAAACTAGCAAAGGGGAAGAGGGATGGGCTGGCGGTACAAGTAATGGGCTTCAACCCAGTGCCAAAATGGACTGACCCAAAATATGTGGTCAGTCAAAAAAGAGAAGCCCAAACCAGCTTATAAATAGTCCAGAGAAAACTGTCATGATTCTCGGAGCAAGAATCAACGGCAAGAAATTGACTGACCCAATTGAAAATTCAGGCGACTTACATATAGCCAAAGTAGAAAAAGATATTCCGGAAGGCCATTGCTATGGGCGAGTTATACCTCGCTTTTAGCGAGTTAAAAGCTGCCCACGGCGGTAGCGCTAATACATGGGCCAGGCGGCCCACCTCTCGAATCAGCAGCAGGCCTCAGCTTGTGTGCATGCAGGTAGTTAGTTTTTCTTTTCTGTTTATTGTATTTTCAAACTTAAAATAATTTTTAAAAAATAAAGCCGCAAATTTAAAAAATACTAATATGTTAATCATGCATTTGAAAAATATTAAACATGCACAAAAAAGGTTTCTGGTGTATACACAATATGTACGACGTGTATGAAAAAAGTAGACATAAAACATTATTCTATAATTATTAATTATGTATTTAAAACCTGTTAGGGCAGCATAAATTTTGTTAGCATAATTTTAAAGAATGATCATGACATTCAAAAAAAAAATGTTTCATTATTTATTTGAAAAATCTTTTACATTATGCAAACAAATGTTCAAAAACATGCCGTGCACTACATTGTGGCCGATGGCGAGCGTCACAACGAGGCGGACGGCGAGGCCGATGAATGATGATGTTGGTGGCCACAACGGTTCCAGCCGATGACGAAGAGCACGCCCACCACCTGCTTGAGGAGCTGCATGTCGCCGTAGAAGGCGGCGCGGGAATTGCTCACCGGCACGAACATGCTGCAAAGCGCCGGCTTGGCGGTGCCAGCACCAATATGCGATGGGTTCAAGTATATTAATCTTATCTTAAATGTCCTAATTATTTGCTCAAATATGAATTGAAGTAAACTTGCAATCAAAAAAGTGTTAGCTGACCCCACAACTTACACATAGAAACGCCACTGATTACAAACCATCTAAGAATTTTTTAGAAGAATCTGCTATACAACTTACAAAAACATAATTTTGATGAATCCAAACAATCTCTCAGTCATTCTATCATCTATATCCAACGTCCGATGTCTCTCCAATGACGTATCATCACATCACCAACAAATTGAAATATTGTTCATTAATTGTGTTAATTGCAGTTAATTTGGGAAAGCATATTAATTGCAATAATTTTGAAAACAACATTATTGCAAATAACATTAGAAACAACATTAATTGCATTGATCGCAATTAAAATTAGAGATCATATTAATTGCATAGGTACTCTTCGTAATGGCATGTCCTGATTGCCTTCTTCCCCTCATCGTATCAGGCCCCGATCGACTAATGACAATGTCGGGAGGGAGTGTGTTTATGTGCTGATGAGGATGCAGTCAATGTTATAGACTCTTTGGTCGCCTAAGTCCCATATTTCAAGAGCAGCACACAGTTGATCCACCCAGCTAGAGATGCATGCGGAGGCAGCGCATGAAGCTTGACTAGAGCAGGTGGGAAGCAACATTGCGTAAGGAGAGTGAAGTTTGTTATAAACCCTGAATTTATACGCATCACCAAAATTAAACCCTCACCTCGAAACCCTGGAAATCTATACCCTCAACTCTTTAATCCCGGTTGTCAGTGCCCTTCGTGTCGTTTCCGAACGGGGATTGTAGACATGGCTTACCGTAAATGGGTGGTGGAATGCCCTCACGCCGATGAATGACGACCATCGTGACTTCTTCCAGGCAGTGGAGAAGGGCCGCTACACCGCCTCTCCACCTCCTCCACGGGTGACTGCCGTCGGCCACCCCAAATCGCTTCCCTTCCTCTACACCCAAATTGATAGGTGGGCACAAATATGAAATACTAGATATGTCTGGGGAGGGGGCGGGGGTTGTAAAGGAGACCACGGTAAGATGAACTTCCTGCTACCTAGACGTGTGGACTGATCAAAACATGCCAAACCAGCAAAATACATACACAAAATATAAATAGTGACCATATATGCCCCCCTCACAATGTGATATTGACTGCAATCAATTCCCGAGTACAGTGACCAAAGTAAAAAAAAACTTTTACCAACAAGTTTAGGTACTCATAGTGCATTTTGCTCTTTTAAATTTGTAGGAATCATTAGATGGAACATCTAGTGACATCGACATGTCACATCCATTAAATTTATAGGAATCATTAGATGGGGCATCCTTTGACGCCAACTTGTTACATCCGTTAAATTTAGTGAAATATTTATGACAGTGACGCATATCAAAGTCGTGATAAGCATTAGATAAGACCTCACCGATAATGACATTTCACACCTATAAAAAAGCATTGGACCACGCCGAAAATGACATTTCACGCCTATCAAGAAACATTGGACCCCATTGAAAATGACATTCCACACCTATGAAGCATGGGCCAAGGCATCCCATGTAGACCATTGTACCTCACCAAAATGATATCTCACACCTATCAAGAAACATTGGACCCCACTGAAAATGACATTCCACACCTACGAAGTGTTGGGGAACGTAGCATAAATTCAAATTTTCCCTACGTGTCACCAAGATCTATCTATGGAGTCATCTAGCAACGAGGGAGGAGTGGATCTACATACCCTTGTAGATCGCGCGCGGAAGCGTTCAAGAGAACGGGGTTGATGGAGTCGTACTCATCGTGATCCAAATCACCGATGATCCTAGCGCCGAACGGACGGCACCTCCGCGTTCAACACACGTACGGAGCAGCGACGTCTCCTCCTTCTTGATCCAGCAAGGGGGAGGATAGGTTGATGGAGATCCAGCAGCACGACGGCGTGGTGGTGGAAGTAGCGGGATTCCAACAGGGCTTCGCCAAGCGCTGCGGGAGGAGGGAGATGTGTCATGGGAGGGAGAGGGAGGCGCCAGGGCTTAGGTTGTGCTGCCCTCCCTTCCCCCACTATATATAGGGCCAAGGGAGAGGGGGGAGGCGCAGCCTTGGCCCTTCCTCCAAGGAAGGGTGCGGCCAAGGGAGGAGTCCCTCCTCCCCAAGGCACCTCGGAGGTGCCTTCCCCCTTTAGGACTCTTCCTTTCCCTCTTCTCTTGGCGCATGGGCCTCTTGGGGCTGGTGCTCTTGGCCCATATAGGCCAAGGCACACCCCCTACAGCCCATGTGCCCCCCCGGGGCAGGTGGCCCCACCCGGTGGACCCTCGGGACCCTTCCAGTGGTCCCGGTACAATATCGGTGACCCCGAAACTTGTCCCGATGACCGAAATAGCACTTCCTATATATAATTCTTTACCTCCGGACCATTCCGAAACTCCTCGTGACGTCCGGGATCTCATCCGGGACTCCGAACAACTTTCGGGTTACCGCATACTAATATCTCTATAACCCTAGCGTCGCCGAACCTTAAGTGTGTAGACCCTACGGGTTCGGGAACCATGCAGACATGACCGAGACGTTCTCTGGCCAATAACCAATAGCGGGATCTGGATACCCATGTTGGCTCCCACATGCTCCACGATGATCTCATCGGATGAACCACGATGTCAAGGACTTAATCAATCCCGTATACAATTCCCTTTGTCTATCGGTACGATACTTGCCCGAGATTCGATCGTCGGTATCCCGATACCTTGTTCAATCTCATTACCGGCAAGTCTCTTTACTCGTTCCGTAACACATCATCCCGTGATCAACTCCTTGATCACATTGTGCACATTATGATGATGTCCTACCGAGTGGGCCTAGAGATACCTCTCCATTTACACGGAGTGACAAATCCCAGTCTCGATTCGTGGACACTTTCGGAGATACCTGTAGTGTACCTTTATAGCCACCCAGTTATGTTGTGATGTTTGGCACACCCAAAGCACTCCTACGGTATCCGGGAGTTGCACAATCTCATGGTCTAAGGAAACGATACTTGACATTAGAAAAGCTTTAGCATATGAACTACATGATCTTGTGCTAGGCTTTAGGATTGGGTCTTGTCCATCACATCATTCTCCTAATGATGTGATCCCGTTATCAACGACATCCGATGTCCATGGTCAGGAAACTGTAACCATCTATTGATCAACGAGCTAGTCAACTAGAGGCTTACTAGGGACATGGTGTTGTCTATGTATCCACACATGTATCTGAGTTTCCTATCAATACACTTCTAGCATGGATAATAAACGATTATCATGAACAAGGAAATATAATAATAACTAATTTATTATTGCCTCTAGGGCATATTTCCAACAGTCTCCCACTTGCACTAGAGTCAATAATCTAGTTCACATCGATATGTGATTAACACTCAAGGTCACATACCCATGTGACTAATACCCAAAGAGTTTACTAGAGTCAATAATCTAGTTCACATTACCATGTGATTAACACTCGATGAGTTCTGGGTTTGAACATGTTATGGTTGTGAGAGATGTTATAGTCAACGGGTTTGAATCTTTCAGATCCGTATGTACTTCGCAAATCTCTATGTCATCTTGTAGATGCAGCTACTACGCTATATTTGGAGCTATTCCAAATAACTGTTCTACTATACGAATCCAGTCTACTACTCAGAATAATCTGGATTAGTGTCAAAGTTTGCATCGGCATAACCCTTTACGACGAACTCTTTTACCACCTCCATAATCGAGAAAATTCCTTAGTCCACTAGTTACTAAGGATAACTTTGACCGCTGTCCTGTGATCCATTCTTGGATCACTCTTGTACCCCTTGACTGACTCATGGCAAGGCACACTTCAGGTGCGGTACACAGCATAGCATACTGTAGAGAGCCTATGATAAAAGCATAGGGGACGACCTTCGTCCTTTCTCTCTATTCTGCCGTGGTCAAGCTTTAAGTCTTAACTTCATACCTTACAACTCAGGCAAGAACTCCTTCTTTGACTGATCCATCTTGAACACCTTCAAGAATATGTCAAGGTATGTGCTCATTTGAAAGTACCATTAAGCGTTTTGATCTATCCTTATAGATCTTGATGCTCAATGTTCAAGTAGCTTAATCCAGGCTTTCCATTGAAAAACACTTTCCAAATAACCCTATATGCTTTCCAGAAATTCTACGTCATTTCTGATCAACAATATGTCAACAACATATATTCATCAGAAATTCTATAGTGCTCCCACTCACTTCTTTGGAAATACAAGTTTCTCATAAACTTTGTATAAACCCAAAATCTTTGATCATCATCAAAGCATACATTCCAACTCCGAGATGCTTACTCCAGTCCTTAGAAGGATTGCTGGAGCTTTGCATACTTATTAGCATCTTTCAGGATTGACAAAACCTTCCGGTTGTATCACATACAACCTTTCCTCAAGAAAATCGTCGAGGAAACAATGTTTTGACATCCTATCTGCAAGATTTCATAAATAATGCAGTAATCGCTAATATAATTCCAACAGACTCTTAGCATCGCTACGAGTGAGAAAGTCTCATCGTAGTCAACTCCTTGAACTTGTCGGAAAACATCTTAACGACAAGTCGAGCTTTCTTAATGGTGATACTTACCATCATTGTCCGTCTTCCTTTTAAAATCCATATGTACCTAACAGCCTTACGACCATCAAGTAGTTCTTCCAAAGTCTACACTTTGTTTTCATACATGGATCCTATCTCGGATTTTATGGCCTCGAGCCATTTATCGGAATCCGGGCCCACCATCGCTTCTCCATGGCTCGTAGGTTCATTGTTGTCTAGCAACATGACTTCCAAGACAGGATCACGTACCACTCTGAAGTAGTACGCATCCTTGTCATCCCACGAGGTTTGGTAGTGACTTGATCTGAAGTTTCATGATCACTATCATAAGCTTCCACTTCAATTGGTGTAGGTGCCACAGGAACAACTTCCTGTGCCCTGCCACACACTAGTTGAAGAGACGGTTCAATAACCTCATCAAGTCTCCACCATCCTCCCACTCAATTCTTTCGAGAGAAACTTTTCCTCGAGAAAGGACCCGATTCTAGAAACAATCCCTTATTGCTTTCGGATCTGAGACAGGAGGTATACCCAACTGTTTTGGGTGTCCTATGAAGATGCATTTATCCGCTTCGGGTTCGAGCTTATCAGCCTGAAACTTTTTCACATAAGCGTCGCAGCCCCAAACTTTTAAGAAATGACAGCTTAGGTTTCTCTAAACCATAGTTCATATGGTGTAATCTCATCGGAATTATGTGGTGCCCTATTTAAAGTGAATGTGGTTGTCTCTAATGCCTAACCCATAAACTATCGTGATAATTCGATAAGAGACATCATGGTATGCATCATATCCAATAGGGTGCAGTTATGATGTTCGGACACACCATCACACTATGGTGTTCCAGGCTGTATTAGTTGTGAAACAATTTCCACAATGTCTTAATTCTGTGCCAAACTCGTAATTCAGATATTCATCTCTATGATCATATCATAGATATTTTATCCTCTTGTCACGAGGATCTTTCAACTTCACCCTGAAATTACTTGAACCTTTCAATAATTCAGACTCGTGATTTATCAAGTAAATGTACTCAACATCTACTCAAATCATCTGTGAAGTAAGAACATAACGATATCCACTACATGCCTCAGCACTCATTGGACTGCACACATCAAAATGTATTTCTTCCAACAAGTTGCTTTCTAGTCATCTTGCCCATGTGGTATGATTTGCATGTCTCAAGTGATTCAAAATCAAGTGAGTCCAAACGGTCCATTTGCATGGAGTTTCTTCATGCATATACACCAATAGACATGGTTCGCATGTCTCAAACCTTTCAAAAACGAGTGAGCCCAAAGATCCATCAACATGGAGCTTCTTCATGCATTTTATACCGATATGACTTAAGTGGCAGTGCCACAAGTAGGTGGTACTATCATTACTATCTTTTGGCATGAACATGTGTATCACTACGATCGAGATTCAATAAACCATTCATTTCAGGTGTAAGACCATTGAAGGTATTATTCAATTAAACATAGTAACCATTATTCTCTTTAAATGAATAACCGTATTGCGATAGACATAATTCAATCATGTCTATGCTCAACGCAAACACCAATATCGATGGTAGAGGGAGCGTACGATATTTGATCAACCTTGGAAATACTTCCAACACATATCGGAATCTCACCATTAGCTAGTCTCTGTTTATTCCGTAGCTTTTATTTCGAGTTACTAACACTTAGCAACCGAACCGGTATCTAATACCCTGGTGCTACTAGGAGTACTAGTAAAGTACACATTAACATAATACATCCAATATACTTCTATCGACCTTGCCAGCCTTCTTATCTACCAAGTATCTAGGGTAATTCGGCTCCAGTGGCTGTTCCCTTTATTACAGAAGCACTTAGTCTCGGGTTTGGGTTCAACCTTGGGTTTCTTCACTAGAGCAGAAGCTGATTTGCCGTTTCATGAAGCATCCCTTTTTGCCCTTGCCCTTCTTGAAACTAGTGGTTTCACCAACCATCAACAATTGATGCTCCTTCTTGATCTCTACTTTTGTGGTGTCAAACATCGCGAATATCTCAAGGATCATCATATATGTCCCTGATATATTATAGTTCATCACGAAGCTCAAGCAGCTTGGTGGTAATGACTTCGGAGAACCATCACTATTTCATCTGGAAGATCAGCTCCCACTCGATTCAAGCGATTGTTGTACTCAGACAATCTGAGCACAAGTTCAACAATTGAGCTTTTCTCCCTTAGTTTGCAGGCTAAGAAAATCATCAGAGGTCTTATACCTCTTGACGTGGGCACGAGCCTGAAATCCCAATTTCAGTCCTCGAAACATCTCATATGTTTCGCGACGTTTCAAAACGTCTTCGGTGCCTCAACTCTAAACCGTTTAACTGAACTATCATGTAGTTATCAAAATGTGTATGTCAGATGTTCGCAACATCCACAGACGACGTTCGAGGTTCAGCACACTGAGCGGTGCATTAA